>NC_091129.1:150851114-151153614 GCF_040183065.1 Periplaneta americana | reverse complement strand
CAACTTACTTACTTACTGGCTTTTAAGGAACCCGGAGGTTCATTGCCGCCCTCATATAAGCCCGCCATTGGTCCCTATCCTGAGCAAGATTAATCCATTCTCTATCACCATATCCCACCTCCCTCAAATCAATTTTAATGTTATCTTCCCATCTACGTCTCGGCCTCCGTAAAGGTCTTTTTCCCTCCGGCCTTCAAACTAACATTCTATATGCATTTCTAGATTCGCCCATACGTGCTACATGCCCCGCCTATCTCAAACGTCTGGATTTAATTAATATCCCTAATTATGTCAGGTGAAGCATACAATACGTGCAGTTCTGTGTTGTGTAACTTTCTCCATTCTCCTGTAACTTCATCCCTATTAGCCCGAAATATTTTCCTAAGAGCCTCATTCTCAAACACCCTTAACCTATGTTCCTCTGTCAAAGTGAGAGTCCAAGTTTCACAACCATAAAGAACAACCGGTAATATAACTGTCAGATTTTTTGACAGCAGCCTGGATGATAAAAGCTTCTCAACCGAATAATAACACGCATTTCCCATATTTATTCTGTGTTTAATTTCCTCCCGAGTATCATTTATATTTGTTACTGTTACTCCAAGATATTTTAACTTCTCAAACTCTTCAAAAGATAAATTTCCAATTATTATATTTCCATTTCGTACAATATTCTCGTCACAAGACATAATCATATACTTTGTCTTTTCGGGATTTACTTCCAAACCTACCTCTTTATGATTGCAACAGATAATGAAAATGTGTTTCTGTTATAATAATAAAAGAAAAGCGCAGTACATGTAATTAAAATTGTTAAACCTGTATTTCGCTTTTCTCGATTGGCATTACTGAATAACATCCAATTTCTTTATTGCAATAATCGATAATCATCTATTTCAACTTCACAATGTCTGAATATGTTAAGTATTCATAAATATACAATTATTATTAACATTTTGTGAGCGAATTTGAAGGATATAATATTTACATTTTTATTTTATTCACGAAATAGTCCTAATAAATGTCACTCGAGGTCTGAGATTTCTATAGTTGCTTTTAAAACGCAAAAAGACATTCAGTAAATATAGCGAAGAAAAAACATTCATTCATGCCATAATCATCAAGATTATCCACTTGTTGCATAAATAACTATTACATAATGAATTTTGTGGCATAAAATGTAGTATTATTGAACCGTATCACAACTGAAAATGCAACGCATCGATTCCACCATCAGGAAGGGCAAGGAAAAGGGAATTTATCTGTCTGACCTGTTTCCGACTCAAGAACAGCTCTTGGTAATTGAATCAATAGGTACATACCATTTTCCTTTCCCGTGCCCGATGATTGAGGCAATATGTTGTTCCAAAACGTCTGATGTTTCTGAATCCATGACATGGTGCAAAAATCCAATACTTCCTCACCACTTTAAATAATGTGAAAACATCAAATCGTAATCCAATGAATTTTTGTTAGTCTCGTACGAAAACTCCAGAATTACATTTTAAAGCAGGAATTGCCATTGAACTATTTGTCGGATACTAAATAACGGATTTAGTTTATACTAGCCGTAACCGTGCGCTCTGCTGCACTTGTTAGAAGTAAATATAAAGTAAATACACAATTAAAATAGGACATCTGGTCCAGGGAACATTCGTGTTTGATAGAAGGATAAATCGTTAAATATGTCACTTAAATTGTATTTAAATAATTAAAATGCGATCATTTTGATCTAGAGACGACTCATTTAGTGCAATGATAATTCCTTTAACATGTTTCGTAATTGTTATCACATGCAAATAATTAAAATATGGTCATTTGGTTCAGAGAACATCTGTTTTTTGTGCAAGGATAATTCGTTTAACACTTTTCTAAATTAGTCTTGAATGCATCCTTTAATAAATCACTCCAAATTAATAGAGTTGATTGTATATGAAGATAATTTTTATGTTAACCTTACTGTGCATCTTTTTTTTTTGTTAAGTTTATTTTATTTGCGCCTTAACATCTGTGGTCATGTAGCGTGTTTAGAATGTGTGGGTATATCAATAGACCGTTTTTACTCTTGTTGAGTTCCTCTTTCATTTGTGTGTTGTACTGTAGATGGCTTGTGTTCATGTAACTGACTATAGACTTTGATTAATGTTTCTGGTATTGGTAATTGAGGCAGTGATGAATCATGGCATGTATTTTTCCAATCCGGCATTTGCCCTTATGACTAAGGGAAACCATGAAAAACCCCAGTCAGATTGGTCGGCGACTGGGTTTGAACCGGGACTTCCCAGATGCGTATCTCAAACGCTACCGTCTGAGCCAACTCGCTCGGTTGTGTATCATTGTTTATGCAAATAAAAAAATGATGTACCTTACATAAGTATTAATTTACCCATATTCGTTTCCTGTGCTTCTTAAAATATGAGCGCAGGAACGCCATTTCGTGACACCTTTTCAAATAACTCAGGTCCAGCAAGCTGCTGTATTTTTTGTCAAGTAAAAATACTCATCTTTACGACAAAACTCTTAACTATTATGCTCTGTGAACAAAAAGAAACTTAAGTGTATAAAATTAGAGTATTTTATGTGGACCAAATAAAGTTGCAATAATCAAGTAATACAATTTCGACATAATATCAAGTTTTCTGCGCGTAAAGATCTATTTTCATCTTACTTCAGTCCTCATATTATGTAACATTACATCCATGTAGAGAAACTACAAATCTATATATATAATTTGAACTGGTAATGGAAATTACGGGAAAACGGCTGAACGGATTTTAATAAATGGCCCCTCATTTTGAAGCTTGGAACCCAAAGTTTTTCGGAAAAGTAGTAGTTTTCAGTGAAATGTCAATTTTCCTACATAATTTTCCTATTTTCCAAAATCCATCTGTTGTCAGTTTTGAGAACTAATTTTATCGAATCACGGCCGACTTGATTGAATTTCAGAACAAAACACACACTACATTAAACAATAGGCTATTACACGGAGGCCATGACCTGCAGGATTGCCGACATATTTAGAGCTCAATTCAATTTGTTATTAAAAACTGATTCTGCAGTGTATAATAATTTTCTGAGTACAGCTGTGTATTGGATATTCAAATCTACGAAACTTGAGGTGGTTTGATGACATTATTATCATTAGAAATTAAATATTATTATAGTTAATATCATGATGCATCTATTTTTCATTAATTGTACATAATATTGATGCTATATTGATGACATGAAAGTGAAACGTTTTGAGGTTATGTAAGTAAATGTAGAGAATATCTTAATTTAGATCTTCATTTCTATAATTTACTGAGTGGCTGCTATATTTAACTACAAAACTTAAGTAAGTTAATAATATTATTAAAAATCAAATATTTTTATACTTATTAGCCCAGTGGGGTTGGGTCTTTTTCATATACTTAATGGCGGTGTAGTGTAGATATTGATATGTGTCATTGTCTTCAGTATTGGCTCGAGAGAGCGCAAAAATTACAGTTCCTAAGGAAAGATCAAAAGGTATTACTTACTGATAAAATAAGAGGCCTAGAAAATTTTGTAGTCTCCAGATCATTTCAGCAAGATCTCTTAGTAGGATAAAATGATTTTACGCTCTACATTTCAAGTTCTACATGCAGCAGCTATACGAAAATGCTATTGTTCGAAAGCTTAGCAAACCTGACATTTTTTTTTAACTTTCGCCTACAATCCACAAAGACCTGAAGTAGCTACTGCTATCGTCCTGACATTGATACTTGCGTTTTCGCGTTGAAACTCAAAAACTGAAGTTGGATAGGTTCAAGAAAAAGTATTTGGCCTCAAAAAATCCATTCAGAGGGAGTATGTTTCATTATTATGGAAGCAAATAACTATTAAAAAGACAAGTATTCTTCATTGAAAATAAATCTGAGAAATTTTTATTTGAACGTCTAACGAACTTAGTTTGCAGCAGCATTTGCTGCACAAGCCACTAGTTGATATATAATATTGATAAACGTCAAGGCCGTCTCAAATAGACGGAGTCATTTGTTTTCATTTCATTATAGCCATCGTTGTCGTTCCTGCAGTAACTCCTATGTGACATATTGATTTTCAGATTTTTGCTCTATTAAATAACTTAAATAGTGATACAGCAAATAATACAATCTACTATATGTAATTATATTTCTTTGTTTCGAAAATGTAAGAATTTACGATCTCCTATGTACCACTGCCATAGAATGAATAAATCTGTTTTTCTTCCTACTGAAAATTTTTAATTTTGTACATAGGAGTTACGGAACAACGACGCTATAATCTGAGGCGGCGGTAGAAATGTATTGTATTGTAATTTTAAAACTCTTTTACATCCTTAAATATCAGTCTTATCAAAATTTTGCTTGGAAAAAAACTGATCAGAAATAACTTTTAAAGAAACTTTCGTTATGTAATATTTTTCACAAAAATCAATAATAAGCGAGATATTTCGGTTTATTTAATTCAGGCACCCTTATAACCCCCCTTTTAAATAAAGTATTTTGAATGCCATATACCCTATAACCTAAGTTACAACCAGCTTAATTTACAGTCCAATTTTCATTGAAATCCGTTCAGCCATTATCGCGTGAAAAGGTAACAAACATACAGACAGACAGACAGACAGACATACAAACAAGAATTTCAAAAAAGCGATTTTCGGTTTCAGGGTGGTTAATTATATATGTTAGGACCAATTATTTTTGGAAAATCGAAAATAACCAGAAAAATTTCGGCTACAGATTTATTATTAGTATAGACTAGCCGTATCCGTGCGCTCCGCTGCACCCATTAGAAATAAATATATAGTAACTACATAATTAAAATAGGAGATTTGATCCAGGGAACATTCGTGTTTGATAGAAGGATAAATCGTTTAATATGTTACTTAATTTAAATTGTATTAAAAAAATTAAAATGCCATCATTTTGATCCAGAGACCACTCATTTGGTCATAAAAATTATTTTAGGAAATACAGGAAACGAATGTACAGAATAGCCTATCAAGTTTTCTGTGCATAAGAATCTATTTTAATCTTACCTGTCCTCGTTTCACTCAAAAGTTACTGTAATAACATTATAGCATTATGTCCATCTAGAGAAACTACACTTTCCAATGGTAAAATAATAATTAATTATACAAATCGGTTAATTTAGCTTCCGATATTACATCATACAAATACAGAAACATTCTCCCTGGTTGAGGTTTTTTTCGGGGTTTTCCCTCAACCCAATATGAGCAAATGCTGGGTAACTTTCGGTGCTGGACCCCGGATTCATTTCACCGGCATTATCACCTTCATCTCATTCAGACGCTAAATAACCAAAGATGTTGATAAAGCGTCGTAAAATAACCTACTGAAAAAAAAAACATTCTCTGTAGGCTATGTTTCATAGCTTTGGATTGTTGTTGTCCAAGGCCTCTTATAGACGAAGTCATTTGTTTTTTATTTCATTACACCGCCTTAGATGGCGTTGTTATTGTAATTTTGAAACTCATTTATCTCGTTAAATATCAGTCCTATCAAAATTTTGCATAGAATAAAACTTATCGGAAATTATTTTTAAAGAAACTTTTATGTAATATTTTTCATGAAAATTAATAAGAAGGGAGATATTTCGATTTATTTAATTCAAACCCCCTTATAACCCCCCTTTTAAATAAAATGTTTTGAATGCCATATAGCCTAAATTCTAAGTTAAGACGAACTTAATTTATATTCCAATTTTCATATAAATCGGTTCAGCCATTATCGCGTGAAAAAGTAACAAACATCCAGACAGACAGACAGACAGACAGACAGACAGACAGACAGACAGACATACATACATACATACATACATACATACACACATACATACAAACAAGAATTTCAAAAAAGCGATTTTCGGTTTCAGGACGGTTAATTATATCTGTTAGGACCAATTATTTTTGGAAAATCGAAAATTACCAGAAAAAATTTCGGCTACAGATTTATTATTAGCATAGATTACGTTGGATAATAAAAAACTGGAAGAATAATAGTATAGCCTAAGCCTACTATGCCCACAATTCTCTCGATATTTTCACAAGTTACCAGAGTCTGACGATACGTTGGGTCATTAGCGCTGAGGAATGCAATTATGATAACGACAATAATGTTGACGGATTATAGGATAGATCCACAGCGCCAAGCTGCTTGTGCCCCGTCTCATGTCATTAACCCATGCACACAACTTCAGAAAATTAGGGAAGACGGCTATTCTGCAGGAGATGGAAACAAAAAGGCTCCATTAACACGACACAAACACGTTAAGGTGCCGTGACGCCACGTTGCGTTAGCAAAACAGGATTAAGATTACGGCTTTCAATAATTCAATAAGAAGTATTCCGCAAATTCCCTATCTATACTAATAATAAATCTGTAGCCGAAATTGTTCTGGTAATTTTCGATTTTCCAAAAATTATTGGTCCTAACATATATAATTAAGCACCCTGAAACCGAAAATCGCTTTTTTGAAATTTTTGTTTGTATGTCTGTCTGTCTATCTGTATGTTTGTTACCTTTTCACGCGATAATGGATGAACGGATTTCGATGAAAATCGGAATATAAATTAAGTTCGTTGTAACTTAGATTTTAGGCTATATGGCATTCAAAATACATTATTTAAAAGGGGGGTTATAAGGGGGCCTGAAGTAAATAAATCGAAATATCTCGCTTAGTATTGATTTTTGTGAAAAATGTTACATAACAAAAGTTTCTTTAAAAATAATTTGCGATAAGTTTTATTCCTTGAAAAATTTTGATAGGACTGATATTTAATGAGATAAATGAGTTTTAAAATTAAAATAACTGCCATCTAAGGCCGTGTAACGCACTAAAAAACAAATGACTTCGTCCTATAAGGGGCCTTGGACAACAACAATCGAAAGCTATGAAAGATAGCCTACAGAGAATGTTTCTGTGTTTGTATGAAGTAATATCGGAAGCTAAATTAACCGATTTGTATAATTAATTATTATTTAACCATTGGAAAGTGTAGTTTCTCTAGATGGACATAATGCTATAATGTTATTACAGTAACTTCTGATATAATATAATATAATATAATATAATATAATATAATATAATATAATATAATATAATATAATATAATATAATATAATATAATATAATATAATATAATATAATATAATATAATATAATATAATATAATATAATATAATATAATATAATATGTAATATTATATAATATAATTTAAGTTATTTGAAGGGTTCACAACCATAGTGGGCCAAGCGCCATTTACTGAATACGTAGAAAACAAGGGTTAAAATTAAGTTATTACCATAATTCAGTGGAAACCTATAACAAGTAAAATAAAATATACCGTACACATTAAATCTAAATGATGTCAATGTTCATTAAACTATGGTTGCATGTAATAAAAATTAGAAACATGTTAAAGGAATTGTCATTGCATCAAATGAGTGTCTCTGGACCAAAACGATCGCATTTTAATTATTTGGATGCAATTTAAATAAAGTAACATAATAAACTATTTATCCTTCTATCAAACACGAATGTTCCCTGGATCAAATGTCCTATTTTAATTATGTAATAATTTTATACTTATTTCTAACGGGTGCAGCGGAGCGCACGGGTACGGCTAGTTTAAAATGTTTTTGTAGAATTATCACAAACAGAAGCTAGAAATGAAAAGAGATAACTTAGACAGTTGTGTACTACTAGTACAGTTATATGGAGCACAAGCATTGCCACTAACACGATAGAACAAAGTTATAGGCCTACATGTGACACAGAGAAAAATAGAAAGGAAAATCCTGCAAATAACACTGAAGGACCACATAAGCAACACAGACATCAGGAAATGGACACAGATAAATGATGCTGCATTAACGACACAGGCATTGAAATGAAAATGGGCAGGACTCTGCCACAAGGGCTAGGCACATAACAACATGATATGTAACCTGAAATGGTATATAGCACACACCAATTTGAAAATATCAATTTCGAAAAAAAAAATTGCACTTAGCACCTTCGGTATTTGAAGGCCTCAATTTTGGACAAATTCTGAAAAATCTAGTCAGCTAATCTATGTCGTAGCTTTGTAACAGTTGTATTGTATTGTATTGTATTGTATTGTATTTATTAACATTCCATGGTATTCATACATTGATTTACAGCTAGAATATGGAACAAGTCAAAAAACTTAATATTAATATAAAGTCTTAATTTACAGTCACAGTCTAGATGAAATATATACAGACGAGATTTACAATATAGTCTACTAGTACAACACATAGTTTTAGTATCAATTTCATGAAGTGTTATTGAATTCACCTACAGAATAGAAGGTGTGAGAAATTAGGTACTTCTTTAATTTGGCCCTAAATAATCTTATGTTTTGAGTTTCATTTTTTATATCGATAGGGAGGCTATTAAACATTTTTACTGCCATATAACGCACTCCTTTTTGATAGCACGATAGACTTGCCGATGGAGTATGAAAGTCATTTTTCTGACGTGTATTTATGCTATGAACTGTTGAATTAGTTACAAAGTTTTTCACGATTACATACGAGGAAGATTATTAATGAAAAGATATACTGACAAGCCATGGGCATTATTTGTAGTTTTTTGAAAATAGTCCTACACGATTTCCTAGATTTGGCACCTACTATTATTCTAATTACTATTTTTTGTAATAGAAATATACTGTTACTATCTGTGAAATTTCCCCAGAATATTATTCCAAAACTCATTACCGAGTGGAAGTATGCAAATTATATTGTTTTTAAGGTATTGATATTTACTATCTTTTGCATAGATCTAATAGCAAAACAAGCTGAATTTAGTTTGGGGGTAATTTCTTTAATATGATTTTTCCAATTTAACACATTATCGATTTTTAAGCCAAGAAATTTGGTTGTTGTGTTCTTATAGCCTACATGACGTATACAGTGATTATTAGTCTGGAATTTTCATACTATTTATAAATGAGCTATTACTACTTATAAATTACTTATTCATTTTATAAGTATAAGGCAGTTAAACGGCTGTATAAGAGTTTTTATTGACAAGACCGCAAATATGTTGCTGAAAGATACACACAAAGTAGATACGTATTATTCTTTGCCAATATTGATTTTGTCCTCCTCTTCTTCAACCAGCTTGGAAGTGATCATACATGTGGTTATGGAGGAGACGAGATCAGAACAAGTACAGATGTCCACAGTCACTTTTACAACAAATTACACGGGATTTTAACTCTAACATCAAGCATGGAAGCCGACAATCTTTTAGGTTCGAGTAACTCTAACGAATATCACGGCGAAATACAATTAAAATGCAGGAATCCAATCTCACAAACTACTGCGGTACCGTACGCGATAAATTAGACAGCCTGCTAAGCCAATCGGTTATATCAATGTCAAGAGTCCAGTGATATAGCTTTATTGCATCTAGTTATCGAGATCTAATGTGGAATGAAACGCTGTTTTATTGTCAAAGACGCCGGTGTAACAAATCCTCGTTCTTGTTTTATTTTTTTGCTGATGCGGTCCTGTGAGAATGTTATCAAGAGATTTGAAGCGTGAAGAGAATTGTATTACAACGCAACGGATTTCATTAATGTGTTAAGTATTAATATTAAACTACGGTTTAATTCGATACAACGGTTCACAGTCGAGCCGCTTTGTAACAGACTTGTCTAGTTAAAAAAATAAAAGCAAAATTGTTATCAATTTAATCTTTTATATAATATCTTCCACGGCAACTTTAAGAAGATTATTTTGTAGTTCTCTTGCCGTAGCCTACATCAGCAGTTCCCAACCTATGGTCCGCGGACCACAGTGAAAGGGGTCCCTGGAAACAAGGTGTCTGCATCGGACATTTTCGCTCGAGCGCCAAGTAGTTCATAGCATAATCCGATAGGTAGCGCACATGCATGATGGGTAAAATTGTCACGAGCGTTAGACATTCGTTCTTGTTACAGTGATGAACTGTGTAGTAACATCATACAGTAGATGTTTATGATTTCAAAACTTTGCAGTGTTTAACTAACCTCTCCATAGTACAACTACAAAACTTGCTTTAAAATGTAGTATAAATGTTGTAGATAAATGTTTCCCCCCCCCTCCCACACAGGAGTGATTTTGTTTTTGCCACATCTGATAGATGTTATTGGATGTAAATGTAATTATTATAAACGGAGAACACAATCACGATAATGCAAGAACTGTATCAAGTTTTCTAGTAATAATAACAATAATAATAATAATAATAATAATAATAATAATAATAATAATCTCTACTAAATAGTGTATCGATCTTTGCGTCTGTAACAGTTGTGCAGCATGATTATTCGTTTTATTATATTTTCTGTGACGTTATCTCTGTACTAATATTGTTATTAATCTACTGCTATATCAATAATATATTGTAAAACGTTTCTACATTGTCGCAGTATATAGGCGGAACACTATGTATGGACCTATCATATTATATACGTGGCAAATCAAATATTGAATAATTATTAATTAGCAATAATAACTGTATATCGAAGTTTTTCATACTATTTTATTTATAACTTCATGTTCCAGTTTTGGTACGTTCCATCGACTGTTCCATTAAACGTTTGTCATAAACGCAGACAATAAAGCCTTACTTTTACCGTGTGAGCAGAACATGTGTATCTCATCTGTCGCCTTCCATACAAGATAAGACATGTCGGTGAGATGACCTTGTACTGTGCTTCTATTTATTACGAGCGTATCACGACCGATCGTATCTCACTCGAGGGTGCGACACTCGACCGAGTTCAAGCGAGCGATTTAACTCCAATGCAGCACTCTCTCATTAAACTTAATTTTATCATGTTCTCTGATTTTTCTGACCTTGTTGGAATTTTGTTTTTTTACTTGTGACACACTTCTGAGACAGCGTTTAACAGTAATAAGATCGCCTGAGAGACATCTCTTAGCTTAAAAGTCTTCCCACTTATTTGACAGATTATTTATTTTATTTTTTTTATTGTTTAAATTCAGTTTTCAGGATTGATGTTTAACTTCATTTTACCATTCAGGCTAAGATCGAAGGAATGATAAAGAAATTAAACTTCTGGTCTCGCTGCGTTGTGAATCGAGAATTCGATAATTTTCGACTCTAACAGTGACTTTCTAGCAATAATTAATGATGGTGAACTCTTCTCCAATATTTTTTGTAAATATAAACAACGTAATAATAATAATAATAATAATAATAATAATAATAATAATAATAATAATAATAATAATAATAATAATAATAATCCGAGGCAGAACAGTCCATGCAGGACCATGACCAACCAGCAGACTGCTGGCCTCACGTCCACATGCAAAAGCAGAGGTGGACGATCATCCAATCAAAGTGGCGGTATCGTGTGGTTAGCTGGATGATCCTCCTAGCCGTTATAGCTGGCTTTCGTAACCGAATTTCGCTACCTATCGTAGCTCTCTCTGGCCTCCCAACTAACACAATATATGCATTTCTAGATTCACCCATATGTGCTACATGCCCTGCCCATCTCCAACATCTGGATTTAATGTTCCTAATTATGTTAAGTGAGAAATACAATACGTGCTGTTCTCCGTTATATAACTTTTTCCATTCTCCTGTAACTTCATCCCTCTTAGCTCCAAATATTTTCGTAAGCACCTTATTCTCAAACACTCTTAGCGGCTGTTTCTTTCTCAAAGTGAGAGACGGATCATTCATTAACACTAAAATTTAGATAATGTTTTTCTCCCAGCAATTAAAAAAAATTGAGCAAAAACCACTTCTTATTTACTTAGGCCTATGGCTGTTAAGGAATCCGGTGGTTAATTGTCGCCCTCACATAAGCCCGCCATCGATCCCTATCCTAAGATTAATCCACTCTCTATCATGATATCCCGCCTCATTCAAATCCATTTTAATATTACCCTCCCATGCATGTTTCGGCCTCCCAAAAGTTTTTTTTTTCCCCCCCTCAGGTCTTCCAATTAACACTGTATATGCATTTCTGGATTCACCCATACGTGCTACATGTTCTGCCCATCTGAAACGTCGCCTGTAACTTCATCCCTCTTATAATAATAATAATAATAATAATAATTACTTTCTTTTAAGGAACCCGGAAGTTCATTGCCTCCCCCACATAAGCCCGCCATTGGTCCCTATCCTGAGCAAGATTAGTCCATTCTCTATCATCATATCCCACCTCCCTCAAATCCATTTTAATATTATCTTCCATCTACGTCTCGGCCTCCCTAAAGGTCTTTTTCCCTCCGGCCTCCCAACTAACACTCTATATGCATTTCTGGATTCGCCCATACGTGCCACATGCCCTGCCCATCTCAAATGTCTGGATTTAATGTTCCTAATTATGTCAGGTGAAGAATACAATGCGTGCAGTTCTGTGTTGTGTAACTTTCTCCATTCTCCTGTAACTTCATCCTTCTTAGCCCCAAATATTTTCCTAAGCACCTTAATCTCAAACACCCTTAACCTATGTTCCTCTCTCAAAGTGAGAGTCCAAGTTTCACAACCATAAAGAACAACCGGTAATATAACTGTTTTATATATTCTAACTTTCAGATTTTTTGACAGCAGACTGGATGATAAAAGCTTCTCAACAGAATAGTAACAGGTATTTTCCTATATTCTATGTTTAATTTTCTCCCGAGTATCGTTTATATTTGTTACTGTTGCTCCATGATATTTGAACTTCTCCACCTCTTCAAAAGATAAATTTCCAATTTTTATACTTCCATTTCGTACAATATTCTCGTCACGAGACATAATCATATATTCTGTCTTTTCGGGATTTACTTCCAAACCTATCTCTTTACTTGCTTCCAGTAAAATTCCCGTGTTTTCCCTAATCGTTTGTGGATTTTCTCCTAATATATTCACGTCATCCGCATAGACAAGCAGCTGATGTAACCCGTTCAATTCCAAACCCTGTCTTAATAATAATAATAATAATAATAATAATAATAATAATAATAATAATAATATAATTATCATCATTAAGTCTCACTGATTTATAACCGGGATTAAACACATTTTCGGATTCATAGAAATAGTAAGACTCTGGCAATTTTGCTATAATGGGGAAAAGGGACAGTTTAATGCAACATGGGCCAGATAAAAGACAAGGGCCATATGACAAGTTCCTATAAAATGAAGATCTCTATTGAGAATCGAAGCTCTGTTTACAACAAAGACCGAGCAGAAGATACTGAAATAATTGACACGAAAGTAAAGTTGATGAAGCAACTAGTCATTCTGAATTATATATGTGGAAATGGTATGCATACAGTACACACAACAAGTTTCGATGCGATGTACTTACTTTACCGTAAATGACTACGAAATGTGCTCCAGTGATACAAATCGATTACAGGCGTAATCAATTACCCTTAAGCAAAGTAAAAAGAGACATAATTTATGTATTATCAAAGCTTAAGTTAACACACTAACTCCACTTAACAGGTACAACGCCATCAGTGCGTATTTGACTAAGCCATTAGACTGTAGAAACTCTGTGGCGTACAGAAATAAGTTCACATACTCGTAGTGCCTGAACGCAGTTCGTCACACGAGCAAGGAGAAAAAACTTTTCAGTGAAACAGAGTACAATGTGTAAAAACCTTACGAAGCTGATAGAACATCAAACAGTACAAGATCAACTACAGTATATCTTATCTTTGTTTACTTAAATACTCTGGATGACAATTCTCTGCAAGGAAGTAGAGATTTTCCTCTCTCCTGTTCAGATTAGGTCCTACATGTGCCAAGTCTTGTTTTTGTTATCTCAAGGGATACACTGCACCATTCTGACCACATAAGGAAATTGTCCAACTTATTTGTACTATAGGTGATAGGGAGAAGGGGTGTCCAATTATTGAAAGTACAGAAAGTACATGTAATTTACGTCGTATAGAAAAACTAATATTTTACACGATTTTCTGCGCTGCGTGATAAATTATTTTTATGGAGATAAATTAATAAATTACATGCCGGTACTCAACTATGTGCTTGAAGACATTGTGTTGCTGTATTTTTAATTATCAAGCCACGAAATGTAGCCTACATTTTGTGTAGTATTTATTTTCAAGTTTTGTAGGAATGAAACCAAGCTCGTCAGACTTGCAGTGCAAAAGTGTTCTGCGTACCACGTGTCTTCTTCAACTTTTATTTCTAATGCAGGATCTTACCAACTTCAAAATTACTTATTATAAACTCTTACTCGGAACTATGTTGCGAATTGAAATTGATTATGTCATTTCATCCTTTTTGTACAGATCGCAATATGATCACGAACAATCTAGAAGTGTGTAGTGAAAGTCAAAGGTGAAACCTATTGTTCCAAAAGTAACTTCGCTCACGAATTCTAATAAAATGGGATTGGAATTCTAGTTCATTGTCTGAAATAGCTACGTGGTAAGCAAAATATCTGTGGACCAAGATCTTGCAACGTACTTCACCTCCTGACATTCTCACATTCTATCAATATCCCATCGTTATTGAATAGCTTCTAAAATTAAGGAATATGTAATAAGGAATGTTCATTGATAGACACGAAGTCATAATAATTATGGTACAGACAGTTCAAGTAACACCAAGACCTGCAACTCTATTTCGACGCAGATACACAGAATGTCCTTAAGTTGAGAAATTAAAGCCAGTTTTTTATTCATTTAATAATTCACATCGAATTTAACAAAACATTTAGGCTATTCGAAACATAGTCACGTTATTCTACAGGGACATCATTTTATTTTTACTAACATTTTTAATATTAACCTGGCTATACCTTCAGAGAAGCAGAAACACAGATTTCTACCCCCTTCCACGACTGTAGTTCGATGATACTGGCGTAAAACACAAACAAATCACTCTACTAGATAAAGGAGGGAAGAAAAGTAGTTCATCCATTTACGTAAACTAGGAAATATCGCGATTTTCAGTTCGATAATTTTCATTAGGTTTTTGTTTAATCTTAATACAGTACTGTATTAAGAATAAGTGTTTTTACTCACGAACTGAGTTAGCCATTCGAACGTATTCATTATGCAGTGTATATTATACTGTCTTCAGCACATTAGCGTACAAGATAGAGAATGAAGTTAACTTGAAAAATAATCATAATATGGATATTTAAACACATTTTTGAAAATGGTGGCCGTTCATTTCGATACAGGCTTCAGTTCTAATGTGCATATTATCGCACTATAGACTATTGTACCTAATTCCAATTACCAGTTTCGTCCTTCGTACTAGTAACTCATGTTGAAATAATTCTGTACTTACTCTATAAAGGAGTATCTTACGTACTGTAAATTCAATCTTCACTTCTGCCCGATCCGAAAAGATAAAATTACTCAGACATACTATCAACTGTTCGTCCAAGTGGTTATGTCGTAGGGTCGTAGAAAGGGAGGAAATCACATGACAGTTAATTACTTAACGAGGCCCTTTTATTTAAGTTATTTTAAACAATTGTATAATATTACGTATACGTCCAATTCCTAACAGAAATTAATGTTCTCAGAAAAGAACTAAGACAGCCCAGCCACTAACTGGCGAATAAAAGCAGGTCGGGAAAACCGGGATACGATGTAGGCAAATGGACGACAGTACCTGTGCGAAAATGATTGAATATTGAAAGCACTTTCGTCACTGGAAAACGCGAACATATTTTTGGAACGTACTGTTCACTATGACCGTAAGGCTGTATATGAGGTCTTGGATCTGTGTGGAGGACGGTTGAACTTCATTAGTAGAGGGGGTGGGAGTGAAGTACATTCAAAAACTCAGGTACGATAAAAATTGAAGTAAAAATAAAATGATGTCCCTGTACATATAATTTACGTCGTCTAGAAAAACTAATATTTTACACGATTTTCTGCGCCGCGTAATAAATTATTTTTATGGAGATAAATTAATAAATTACATACCGGTACTCAACTATGTGCTTGAAGATATTGTGTTGCTGTGTTTTTAATTATCAAGCCACGAAATGTACATTTTGAGCAATATTTATTTTCAAATCAAGTTTGTCAAAGAGTTTAAGATATACAGAAGCTGCACAATTTTCACAGCACATATGAAAAGATCGCATTCCTTAAGGCCATTTTTATTACTGATTAATTATGATATTAGTTACCCTAGGAGATTGCTATTATTCGATTGAAATTTACATGGATGTAAATTTACACAAACATTACAAAGAAACAGAATGTTAAACGTAATATTGGTAGATACGTAAGAAGAGAATGTTATAAGATTTTGCAGTCCAATGTGACAGCAAAGTTTTGGTTTTAAAGAAAAAAGATGGCCGAAAACTAAAATCCGTGCAAATGAGAATCTTAAGCCACTCCTATTTTCAAAAATTGAATTTATGAAGAGATAATGTTATACAAAAATTAATTATGCATAGACATTTCGCTAGCCCGCGCTACGAGCGTGCTAAACTAGCCCCGGCTATCGACTGATTACTTGTACAGGATTCATATCATATCATATCATATCATATCATATCATATCATATCATATCATATCATATCATATCATATCATATCATATCATATCATATCATATCATATCATATCATATCATATCATATCATATATCATATCATATCGTTATGAATACGAAAAACGTTAGTTAGCTGATCATCCACCGGAAGCTCGCGCTAAAAATGTCTATGAATATGACCCTAAAATATGAAAATATGGTGGAAAATACAGTAGAACTTGGTTATAGCGACCTCGTTTTGTGCGACACCTCGCCTATAACGTCAAATATTCTGTGGTCCCAACTAATTCCCCATAAGACATATGCTTTCCTACCTTGCTTAATACGACAAACGCATATGGGTCTACCTCGCATATAACGTCATTTTCAACCTCAGTTTGGAATAAGATTTTCTAAGAACCAAAGTATTTTAAGAAATATTTTGTTGAAATCTGACCCTGACAAATTCTTTACAGTCTCCTTCTGTCATAGAACTCTGGAATGCAGGCGGATTCCCCACCCCATTGTAACCTACCCGAATTCATGCGGTATTAGATCAGTTTCGAAAGCATGTTTTCACTAAGTGCACGAATTTTAACGCAGAATGTCAACTAAAAGAAGTGAGTGACGCTTTAGAAGTCATTAGAATTATGAACATGTTCTATGAAGCTAGGGAAGGGAGCAGTGAAATTGCAACTGAAATTATGAACATAGAACGTAATTTAGCCCTAGAAAGTGTGTATTGGGCAAGTACAAGACAACAGAGTAAAATGACTGATTACTTCCCTTCTAAGTAAAGTAGTTTGGTGAGTACTGAACAAACTGTTTTAATACAGAATACTGTATTTATAATTGTAGGCCTACGTGTATTTTATTATGTTCATTGCAGGCTTAAAAGTCAATACATAAATCTAAAATAAATCTAATTAAGTTTGTTATTTTTCATTTTCCACCTCACTAGATTGATAATGTGGATCTCGGTTACTACGACACTCGTTTATAACAACATAATTTTTAAGGTTCCTAGGATGTCGTTATAACCAAGTTCTACTGTACAGTCTTATAAATTAAATGGACACATAAAGAATTAAAAATAAGTTTCCAAGCATTAGCTTTCCTCTATGAATCCAGATTCAGAAGAGGAAAATGCAGATTTCATTTCAGTGAATCAATATATTCCTTCTTCACCGCATTGAATTTAATACTTTACTGTATGAGTTTCATTTTGAGCCACTGTATATAAAACCGCCACCGTCGAGATTTGAACTCTAGATCACACTATACAAATTGAGCTAGCAAGGTAGCTTAATTAACAATCACTGAACTCTCTAATGAGGGACAAATATTTATGATAGAATCAGTTAAACAGTTCTTAAATCGCGGCAACTCTCTAAATTCAAGTTATCTCGTTTGCGAAGTCCCTGAAGCGCAGAGGTCTACGTACAAACTAGTTTCTCCACCACAAACTCTCAGACATTGACAAAACAGGTTAGGTCAATGGCAAAGGCGTTTAATGCAGTACACCGGATATCCCGAGGATTCCTTTTTTATTTACTTTTTCGGTTCTAGCAAGCGAATACTCAAGTGTCATTGGGCAAGGACATTAATGACGAATAATATCCCTCCTACTTTTCTTCCAGTAGTCACTATCATTGAAGAAAATACAGATCTCAACTTTAATAATAAGCAAACAAGTAGGAAAATAAGTTTAAAATTTCCCTATGGAAATATTAATTTTAGGTGTCTACAATAAAATCGTTGACGAAGGCATAATGACAAAGGACTTCTTTTTTTTCGTTTTGTTGTGTTTGAGGTTCTTACATGCAACACGCATTCTGGGCATAAAAATGATTAGCATGACTAAACAATTTTACTGAGCAGCTTTCTTTTGTTGAACCCTAAAAATATGTTTACTTCATTCCACTGTGTAGGTCTATCAAACGAACTGACACACGTCTATGTTAATTATCTCCATTGTAAGAAATATAATTATGTCATTTACAGTTTCATGAAATGAGTTAACATAATATGTCAGATGAATAAAATATATTTCAAAAACGATATTACTGGACGCTAGCCTATTACTTGAGAACCAATGAAATTTAATCTAGGCCTACTGGTATAGCCCATTCGCTTTCCTAAACGACATCGCACCTCAGCAGAGTCGAACAGCAGTATCTCCACTCAACCGGAACAAATCCCCGACCTTCACTCCTTCCCAGCTACTGACTACGTAGACGAAGCTACAGTGTTCGAGTGTCAGGGTTGTCCAAACCTTTAAACTCGTAGCGATTAGACCTAATTGGTTTTATCATCAGCTATGGGAAAACATACGAGTACATACTCTAACTTTCATTCATAATAATTATTTAATACCCAATGTAAATAAAGTACATATTTTCTGTAATAAATAACGTACTATGCATTAGGCCAAATACCTCGACATAAAAATATGGATTGTTTGCTTGATAAACTTAATATCACGAATCACAAACATTTTATTCATATGTGTTAGATATTAAATGTATACATATTTGCTCTATAACAATATTGGACATAATATCAATGGAAAACAAACAAACAAACACACACACACACACACACACACACACACACACACACACACATATATATATATATATATATATATATATATATATATATATATGCCTATACAAGTGTTTCTAATGTAACAAATAATTTCAGTTAAAATTGTAAGAGAGAATTTTGGACAAGTAGTTCAGGCACGTCATACCTACCCGTGTGCGGATGGGACCTGGCCCTACTAGAAGCTGAGGCAGGATGTACCACCGTCAGCATCGGATTCACCTAGCCACCTACGCCACCTATCGGACTTGGACAGTCATCGCGTATTTAAGTAGGGCGCACAATCAGACAAAAAGAGTGCCTTACAAAATGCAGGGACCCATTCCGGATCGAGTCCTTGCAAAAGCTAGGCCAAACCGTCATAACAATGCTTCTTTACAAAACAAATGAAATATTACATACAAAGTATATTCTTTCAGATGATGAAACTCTCGCATCAATAGTCGCAAAAATATTTTGTTTTCAGAAAAATTTCCTTTTTAAATACTATACACCAGTGGTCGTCAGCACGCGCTGAAATGTGCAAAGGGTAAGCGGAGTTCCTCGTGCAGCAGGAAGAGGTAGAGAGCATACCTGCTAGCAACTACGAGTGCACAATGTTCTCCGCGGGTAAGAGACGCTAGCTCCAGTGTGCTATGTGCTGACGACCGCTGCTGTACAAGGTTTGACGTTGGAAGGTCGGAGGGGAACGGACCTTTGGCCGAGACGTAGATGGCAAGATAATATTAAAATGGATTTGAGGGAGGTGAGCTGTGATGGTAGGGACTGGATTAATCTTGCTCAGGATAGAGACCGATGGCGGGCTTATGTGATTGCGACAATGAACCTCCGGGTTCTCTCAAAGCTACTTGTAAGTAAGTATAAGTAATTTCATTAATCGCATCACCAGATGGATATTAAAGCAATAAACGAAGATCTATTTATTTATTTATTTAATTAATTATTATTTATTTTCGACTTTTAAGTAAATTAAACGCAGGTGGCTTATCACCTGTTAAAATGAGTGAAACCATTATCCCTTACAGTGACAGAGTAAAAAATCTGGGAATTTATATGGACAAAAACTTAAGTTGTAATACTCAAATCACACACATATGTAAAATAATTTTTATGAAAATTCACACACTAAAAAGAATTCGAAATTTCCTTCCGTTGCTTCTCAAGAAGAATTTAGTGCAGTCGCTCTTGATGCCTCATTTTGATTACTGTGACACTCTCTACACTGACCTTAACATGAGACTGACAGACAGATTAGAGCGTGTTCATAATGCATGCGTTCGATTTATTTGCAACGTCCGTAGATCTGACCGTATCACACCTTCACTAAATGTGCTGTCCTGGGCCCGTCTCAAAGAGCGAAGAACTATTCACTCTCTCACTTTACTCTTCAATATTCTTCAGACCTCTAACCCTGCTACCTAGCTTCTCGTTTTCAACATTTGTCCTCATATCACGAAATAGATACTCGCTCACAACACCATATCACACTCTTCATTCCTAAACACAGAACATCCTTCTACTCTTCATCTTTCACCGTCTCTGCAGTTCATTTCTGGAACTCTCTACCACAACATGTCAGAGACTGTCGGACATTGTCTAGTTTCAAAAATAAATTAAAATTGCACTTTTTGAATTAGATTCCTTTCAGTTATAAGCCCTTTTCTCTGCCATAGTTTTGTATAAATATAGGCTATATATTTCTTTTTCCTTCCTTTCCCCTTTTTGTTCTCTTTATCAGCCGATGAATTTATTATCATAGCCTTTTTACTGTGAATTTGATTTAATTTTCGTATTTCTTTTCTTTGTTATTATTTTATTACATTCCATTTTGTTATATTCTTCCTTACGCTTTTCCATATTAACCATTTGTACTGAATGAGTTGCTTTCACAAAATGCCAATGTATATTTTACTTTCTTTTTTTTTTTTTCTATTATGGTATTATTTTCATGTTGTTTAGTGTCGATTTTATTATACTATTATTATTATTATTATTATTATTATTATTATTATTTTGTAATATGTTAGCACGCCTATTCTGTTCTTTAACTTTTTGTTAAATTTTAACTGCTTGTATACTTTGTGACCTGGTAGAGTGTAAGTGATAGCCCTAAGGCCTTAACTCTGCCAGTATAAATAAAGAAATTATTATTATTATTATTATTATTATTATTATTATTATTATTATTTACTTAATGTCTTCAGTTGGTACTGTAAGCGAAGTTAGATAACACAACACTGCAATGTGATAAAGTATTAGACAAGAGTAGAAAAATTCACAGGCTATTGCCTGTCTGAAGTTACTAACACAGCAAACAAAGCCTCAATAAGTCTCTATGTCATTACATATAAACAGAATTGGTTATATAGACAGATTTGCTCACAGGTTCAGAGAAATTGGGATTTTTTTTTTCCTTTGATCCATTTATACTAAACATCTCTTTTTGATGTATAATACACTAGGCCTATAGCTGACTGAACGCCACTGTCAAACCGTTTTAGAATATAAATCAACAGAGTGCGGGTTGTTGTATGGGGCTTTTCTTTTTCACACTTGGAAAACGGCCTGTCATTCAACCTTTTTTTTTTCTTCTATACACAAAGTCTCAATGCCCTGGAGGCAAAGTGAAAAACGCCAGATTCCATAAAGACCCAAAAATCTACCTGACAGCCCTTTACAAGCAGTTCTACAAATTATTTCACTATTGCATCAACAGAATTCCACAGAATACACAAAATCAAGTACCGGTAGTAGAAACTCGTGCACAATGTTTTCCGTAAGTAATTTTTATAATTAAGTAATAAAACTAATTATAGATCAATGATTTTATGCTGTTTAATATATTCACAATAATTCCAGAATTAGTCATTTGCCGGTGTATCTCGAAGAAAGTTATTTAACGGTGATTAATATTTTTAAATAGTTACGCTCTTTAAAAAAAGTAGCCTATATCACCATTCTCCTCAATGAGATTGTTGTTCAGTCAACAGTCCAAAACAGGTTTGAACTTCATAAGTGACAACAATAAGGCACCACTCATGAAGTAACTAAGGCAGGAGATAATGGGGTAGGGTGGCCAGTTCTTGACACATTTTAATATTAGATTTTTTTTTAATATCATTACACAATATAACATTGGTGCCCTTTATTAATTTTCTAGTTCTGATGGTAACGAAATTTTAACCACTTATTGTCAGACGAAAATAAAGTAAAACCATGTAATATCTTTGTAATAGGTCCATTATTTTGATATTAAGGCTCAAATGAAATTTGTTGTTGAAAAAAAATATATATTTTTCCAACTAGAAAAATTGGCATAAATCATACATTTTTTTAGTTATCTTAAAATAAGTTAACTGCATATGGCTGACATGTATCTATTAACATACCCTGAAAATTCCATTATCTTAATTAATTCCTGAGAAAGTGTACGGACATGACGAAAAATGTAACTTTCGGAGAAAAATAAAAAAAATTGTCTTACAAAGAACTACATAAAAACTATTCTAGGTAAATTCAATAGCCAAAAGCTCCATCATTCGGCACAAAAAATTTCAAAAAGCTATGTTCATTGGAACCAAATCTGTGCTGGGCCGTTTTCAGGCAATTTTTTCTCATTTTTTACACACTATAACAACCATCTTCTCTAGAAAAACAGGACAGACCTACAAAGTTTCTCTTGATGTTTCAATTTCACACATTCACTTATATAGGCCTATCGATAACTTACGAATAAACTGAAACTGAGGAGTACCGGTATATCTTAAGTTTCAGGGTTTTAAATTGTCAGTCTATCGTTTTAAATTATTTACAAAATATCGAACGATAAATACGATTTGAAAGAATTTTATTACATTTGCTGGTGCTTCTGAAATAAATTGCAAATTAATGTAACGAATGCTATAAAATTTCCAACTTAGGCCTAAGCAAGAATCATAGTATGAAGTTTTAAGTTGGCTAACCTGTTATAGTTTCAAATTAACAATTAAATTTTAATCTATAATAATCTATATTATTGCTCCGTAACTTATGTAGTCTCTAAATTAAATGTATTAATTTTAAGTTACAAGATTTTAAACAGAATTCAGCTATGTAGACATTAAGATTAGCTATCAGTAAGAACAATTTTACTTCTCAATTTTGAAATAGGCCTAACTTATATATTGTTAAGATATTACGCGTAAAATTCAAACTTATTCGATTTTTCTTTTTCAGATAAAAATTTTTCAACATGTTCTCGAATTTATTAACAGGAAATCATTGCTTCCAACCAGATTACATTTAAAGAATATTTCGTGATGATTCATTAAAACTAGTTAGGATTTACCCAAATACTTTTATTTCATCTTCGCCTATGAACAATCCAGATTGCGTACAATTATAATGGATAAGAAGAAGTAGATTTTAAGAGAGTTATACAAATTTCTGAAATGAAAATTTTATGTACCATCGTAGAAGAATGTTTACGAAGAGATTTCAGTCGAAACGAAGACGTGCGAATGGAAATGAATATGTAATCTGCGTCTTACATAACTAATAATAAAAAAGAATGATTAACATAATAAGAGCATGCACTCTCTTCCAAGGGCAACAGGGGAAGCGTGAAAAAGATGAAAACTTTGAGAAAACAAAGAAAGAGCATCACCATCATCGTCTCTTCTTACCATCATCATACTTAATTATCATCATTCTCGTCGTCATAGGGCATGTTATGCTACTCTATTTTTTTGTTTTGTCTTTATTTTCCAATTTTTATGTTAAATGTGACTATTTAACTCTCGTTTACGATACATCATCCCAAGAACGCTGCATTTTGGAGCAATTTTTTAACGAATCCATTTCATTATATTACTTCTTTACTTTCACTTCACGTCTTCAACAAGTCCGAAATAACAACCAAATATTTTCCCAAGATTCTCTTGAATTCTGATACGATTTTCATCGCAATGTCTTTTATTGCCTTTGTAGCAAGTTGCTACAATACAAATACAGATTTCGTTATTTTTTTTTCTTGTAAACAGTTATCTACAGACACAAGCCTACTCAGTCATAGCAATATAAGTTGATACAGTAGGCCTGTCTATTCCTATAATAATGGTTTCAGTAATGCTTTGATTTTTTTTAAATTATTATTATTATACGTTATGATGGTTATATCATATAATAATTTTGGACTCAGATCAGACAAAGTTTTTAACAATTAGCTCACCTTTATGGTGTCTAAGATGATGATGACCGCAACACGGAGTTTCATAGTAGAATGCCCAATGATTGTCATAGTCTGCTTGAACTTGAAACGATGTGAAAGCACCAAGTTCAGCTAAAACTGTTACAACGAGTATAAATCGTAAAGTAGCCGACATCTTGTTGGTCATTGTTGCGTTTATACACTAACACTTTTAAAACAAGTTTTTATACAAAGTTCTCAGGAACTTGCAGGCTTGTTTTTGTCAACAGAAGCTATTTTGAAAAGCACGCCACATGTATGGCATATTGGAGAAGCAAACGTTACACAAATAGCACAGACATTGATATTTACTACGGTATGATTATATTAAGGAGCATGTATCATGTGAATATTCGCGGTAATTTTAAAACACACGTGTTTTCGAACGCGCGGACAATGTGTGAGAACAGACGCTACATTCAGAGCGTCTATTGCCCCCGCTTACAGGCCACCAACTGATATTGCAGTGTGTGCGGCGTGTACTCCAGCAAGGCCGCTCGCTTGGCTTGTGTAAAGGTGGGGGAGATCGGAACTACTCGGTAACTTCCGATATCTTCCGCCGTGCGGCTATGCATACGCCGCTGCCAGAACACGGCGAACGTATTCAAGCTATTGACAAAGAAGCATCGCTGCCGTTTAACGATTGATCTCTACGTAACAATGATGTTAATAATACTGGTGATAATCGGAGATGAAGCTCAGCTACTAAAATAGAAATGAAAACATAGAGGTAATAAAAATAGCAGTAATTAACTTCTGACATCAAACCAATGCAAAAAAAAAAAAAAAAGCTGCAAACAGTACAGCAGATGGCCCCAACAATAAAATCACGACGCCTGTCAGTACAGAGAGCCACCGCTCAAGAATGTTATTTTTATTTTTTTGTAAAGCTCAATATAGAATGAACCTGTTACGTCAGACATGTGCTACGAAGTACACATTCGTATTTTCCCTGGGATCTTCAGCCTGTCACGGGTTCGAGTCCCGATCAGATACTTATACTGGCACCAGGGTTGCCAGATTTTAGATCTACCAAGAAGGGACATCCATTTTCATCATATATAGTACTTACGTCTTGTCTTAAAGAATGAGTGATATGAATTTAGGCAGAGGTGACATTTTCATGACTATACAAAATAAAAATAAACCAAAATTATCTCGCAGCTGAAGAAAGTAATATGAATATCAAAATTGCAATTTGAATAAAAGACACATTATAGATACAGCTATCCAAGTACAGAATCATATTTATCTGGCTGTAAGTTACATCCCGTTTCTCTGGCGTCTTACTGAAAGGCTTGTGGCAATAATATCACATATCACAGTCTAGTATATACAGTCACGAAGCTTGAGTTGTGAGGGTACTAGAAATAGACTGTGCCGGTATTATTTCGCATTGTCTGTAATGAGGCGATAGTAGCGATCCCAGTGGTTAGCAACTATCTATGGACGCATAGTTACTACGTATTGAGCTTCGTGACTGTATATACTACACTGTGATAATATTTTATGCCAAATTATTAACTTAAATGACTTAATAATAACTCTGACATCACATGTGACAAAATGTTTAAATTTCAATGTTATTAATTGATAACAATGACAAAATTTATTTATGCCTAAATTCATATTTAGCATATTACTGCTCCAAACCCATCACTTAACATACAGTATACATTTTTAGAGCTTCCTACATATTTATCACCGAACTTTAGCATTTTCAACAAGCTTCTGTCCATTCTCTGTGCCATGCATTTCTGATGAACGTCTCTTTTTAAATGTTTAGAAATTTCATATTCACCACTGAATTGGCTGCTACAAACCTTACACTTGACAAAATATTCGTTTTTTCCCCAATGTTCCAACCTACGTTGTTAAGAAAATTAATGTAATTATTTAGGCCTGGAAGAAAATAGTTACTACGTAACGATAAAATTATTCAAGTGACGTTAATTCTTTAAAGGAGGGACTTTTTGCGTCCCGCTTCGAATTGAAGTGGGACCCGGGACTTTTATATGAAAATCGGGACATGTCCTGCCAAATCGGGACATCTGGCAACCCTGACTGGCACTTGTAGTGGACAAGATCCCAGTTGGAGTTTTTCTCAAGGTTCTCTCGTTTACCCACATTAGACATAAGCATCATTTCGTCAACATTTCTCTCTTCCATCAAGTTCGTTTCAACAAGCGGTCCATGTATAAGTTCATGTACGAACCATGGATCATCTTATGCGCATGCGCTAGTTTGGTATCTGCTACGGGATTGAAACAGAACCTAGATCATGTTGGAACGCATTTTTCGGATCTTCGTGTATAAAATCCAGAGAT
This sequence comes from Periplaneta americana, assembly GCF_040183065.1. NCBI lineage: Eukaryota > Metazoa > Arthropoda > Insecta > Blattodea > Blattidae > Periplaneta > Periplaneta americana. Next base: position 151,126,898 of record NC_091129.1, on the reverse strand, counting down.
GTTATAACTTTGGTCATCTTGCTAAGAACGGGCTGCTTAATTATATTATCGTTTCGCAGCTAATTTAAATTGCAGAAAATATAATTTCTATCATTTTATATAAAAAGATGGCAGCTGCATACGGACTGGAAGGTCCCGGGTTCGATCCCAGGTGGTGACAGAATTTTTTCTCGTTGCCGAACTTTCAGAACGGCCCCGAGGTTCACTCAGCCTCCTATAAAATTGAGTAATGTGTCTTTCCCGGGGGTAAAAGGCGGTCAGAGCGTGGTGCCGACCTCACCACCTCATTCTAGTGCCGAGATCATGGAAAGCATGGGGCTCTACCTCCATGCCCCCCAAGTGCCTTCATGGCATGTTACGGGGATACCTTTATCTTTTTTTATATAAAGATAAAAAATATGGAAGGCAAGAATTCCGCTATTTCGATGTCGTTTACTGGGGGTCTGTCATCTATTAAATTATTAATTTATGTACGTTATTTATTATTATATTAATGAAAGTTGCATGTTAAAATTGTAATTAACTATTTCAATATCCAAATAATTTTCATTCTCTCTTTTTTCTTTGGCGAAAATTTAAACTACATCTCTAGTTTTATTATTCGTCTGCACTGTCACTTTCCATCTTAATCTCAATGACGTGAACAGTCGATCATGTCTTTCTTCAGTATCCAGGAGACGTTGGTGACCCTATGCGCATGTGCGAGGGACGCACTCATCAGTACCTCAATCCGCTGAATACTTCTCGTGTCAAAATTTTTTTGGAACGCCCGACTGCAGTACATGTTTCCAGTTCAGGACTGGTTTGGAGTGTGTTGGAACGTTTTTTTCTGTACTGCGCATGCTCACGATAGTAACGGACAGTTCTTGACTGTCGTTGGAACGAAACTGTCATTCCATAGCATTCCCCGAACGCTGGCTAGCGACGCATTAAGAGGGACAAATGGAGACTGCCTGGTCGAAACTTTGGTACGCAGCGAACCTTAGTGTAGTCAGCCGGTATAGGTTTGGGGATGCGCCTAGCTTGAGGGTTAGCGCAATAGATCATGAAAGGTCACTGTACTGCGTCGTAGTTTCCCCTTCTTCAAATTCAATTTAATTCAATTCAACATATTCGTACTATTTACTTTCATTATTCCTTGCTATAGTCCAAGCTCACACAACTTAACAGTTTTGGTACCAACTTCCTAGCTCTAGTGATGATGTTTGTACCAGCATGACAACGTTTCTAGGGAAATAGTTTGTAGACAATAACGTTCAGGAAATGAACTGGCAGGCCAGAGTCCTAATCTCAACCCCGTAGAACACCTCTGGGCTGAATTACAACATAGACTTCGCTGCAGACGCTATCGTCCCACCTCTGGTTACAGTTCTGCAAGAAGAATGGACTGCCATTCCTCCACAGATATTCAGACACCTACTGAAAGGTCTTCCTAGTAGAATTACTGCTGATATAAAGGCAAAGGGTGGACCCATTCCTTATTTAAGTCCGTTACCTGGCGGAGTGTCGAGTGGAAATTCTGAGTATGATTTTGGTTAAGGTCCCAATACTTTTTATCAGGTAGTGTAGAAGGAGGCGACATGATTTAACCTATAAAGCATTTCACGTTAAGAAAAAAAACATTGGTTTTATGGGCCTTGCCTAGTACATTGTACAAGCTATGTGGTAGATAGACGTTTCTATGGCAACTGGTCATTTGATGGAACAGCCCCATATGCTCAATGCTTTTTTCTTAACGTGGAATCCTCTTTAGAAAATTCTAAAAAAAATATAGCCTAACACTTCATGTAGAACGCATTTTAATGAAACTGTGTATTTTATATTTACTTGTAGAGAAGGCCTAATGACAGTTAGTACAATAACGAGAAACTTTCCAAGAAACGAAAACCGGTAGCGCAGCTGTGGACAGTGAAAGTTTATCTTAAAAATACTGTTATGAACTGGTACATTGTGCTCGTATAAAAGCTACACACAATTATAATTTGAAAAGAATACATTATTACTGAATTTAAAATATCATCGAGAGACCCGAAAATGAAAGAAGACAGACAGGAATGTGAAACAAAATAGAAAGAAATTACCTTTGTTAAAAAGAGAATATTCTGAAGTCAAGACAGACTCGGAGGGAATATAGCCTACCTTCAAGATCTGGTGAGACAAGAATAGCTATTCATTCATTCATTCATTCATTCATTCATTCATTCATTCATTCATTCATTCATTCATTCATTCATTCATTCATTCATTCATTCATTCATTCATTCATTCATTCATTCATTCCATTTAGTGTTCTCTCCAAGTGCAGGTACTTCACTGCAAACCAATCTTTCTCCAATCCTTCTATTTTCTGCCTTCCTCTTTGTCTCCTGATATAATCCATATATTTTAATGTCGTCTATTATCTGATATCTTCTTCTGCCCCGAATTCTTCTCCCGTTCACAATTCCTTCCATTGCATCCTTCAGTAGGCAGTAGTTGCATACAGTAATGTCGAAATCTACTTAAATAATAGACTATAAGTTATAAAAATGACATCAGATACATAATATTCATGAAGTTGACTATAGAATAATCTATGAAGAAATGATAAGGAAATGTAAGTATACCTGCAATTACTCACTGTACTGACCACAGTAGTGGAAATCCTTGTAAAAATGCTGAAAAAAACAGTAGAACTTTGCACCATGAACATTTCAGAAAAGCAAGTTTCTCGCAGTCAGCTTTAGAGCAGTTCTGCACATCAATGTGAAAACATAATTCTACAGCAGTGACGAATTTATCAGGTTTGTTGCCAAGTACCCGGCTTTATGCCAGCCATAAGTCATTTAAACATATTCATATATCTCGGAGATGAAAACTGTATATGTGTTAAGGACTGCAAATTTAACACATTATCTCTCTGATGCAATATAATATTCGTGTCAAGTAACAAAACATTATTAGAGGACTTCCTAATGAAATTTTTCCAAGGCCTAAGTAAAGTCATAAACGTCAAGAGGCTGAACAATCACTTCCATCGTTTTATTTTCTGAAGTTATTCTTTCTATAGCCCGTCTACCTCGGTAACTGTCCCGCCAGTCTATAAAAAGATTGCAACTTGAAGAGACGAGTTTTCATAAACTGATTTTGAGGGAAATGCATAAACATTTGAGGCCATGAACATTTTCTTCTTCACGATGCCAATGGAGATACGACATTTATATGAGTGTGAAGTCATTATTTTGAAATATCTTATCTCGAAGGTTAGGCCTTCTCCGGGTCTAGAAATTTATAGGAATATTCCTTATTTCAAATGGAACGTACGGGGAAAAATTGTTATGAAAATCCATTACCACTTGGTGAGCCTTCCTTGGGGGATGAACTTCCGTATCGGAAGATTTGTATAATATTAAGCATCACCAAACAAACTCTTTTTCTGATGGTTGATTCTTTCCTCTCTTGCACAGTTCAAATGTCAGGTATCGCATCTTCAATTATACATGGATCCAATCCGGATCCAGTCCTCAATAAGGCATCCAGAGACACAACTGAGTATTACATAGAAATGGGTAGACATGTACGCCGCAGGCGGAATTGAAAACCACTATCATAGCGTGTACCTGCCTTCAAGGCCGTTCGCATCAATGATTGTGATTGTGTATATCACGGTGAGACGACGATAATAATAATAATAATAATAATAATAATAATAATCATCATCATCATCATCATCATCATCATCATCATCATCATCATCATCATCATCATCACGCTTTAGGCCTCTCGACCTGTTGCGAACTTCATACATATTAGTAGAAAAGTTTTCCGGGCTATGAGGCCGTGGTCTGTTGGTTGGTCACACAACCAACAGACCACGGCCTCATAGCCCGGAAAACTTTTCTACTATTGACATCGGCCGTGAAAGCCTACACTCCTTCATACATATTGCTTATTCTTGGTCTTGCCATCGTTTTCTTGGTCTACCAATACTACAGAAGCCCTTAGTTTGATACCCGAAGATTAATTTAGGCAGTCTTTCACCACTCATTCGTTCCACATGGGATCTCCAATTCTGTCTATATTCCACAGTTTTGTTGTTTAAGTTGTAGATATTCAGTGATTGCCTAATTTCTTCGTTTCGTAATCTGTCCCTCCTTGTTACACCCATCACTGAGCGAAGGAACCGCATTTCTGAAGCTTGAATTCTACTTTTATCTCTATTGGTGAGAACCCACGATTCTGCTCCATATAAACCCGCTGGTACTGCCATTGTCTTATAAAACTTCAACATTGTTTCCTTCCTTGCCTTGTTTTTTAAAGTTCTAGTTATTGTACAGCACATTCGGTTGAATATTTCCGTCTTTTGTTTGACATCCGCTTCTTCAAAAAGCGATATTGTGTAACCAAGGAATTTGAACTGGTTGACTTGTTTAATCAATTTATTATTAATAACAAACTTGCTACGAATTTGCGTTGGACCTTGGAATGCCATAGATTCTGTTTTATCAGTTGAAATTTCAAAGTTATACACCTCTATTATTTTCTGCAATTCAAACAGAGCTCGTTGGAGTGTATTTTCAGAATTTGAGACAATTACTTGATCATCAGCAAACATAAGTGTAAGGACAAAGTTATCACTGTTTATGTACATTAATAATAATAATAATAATCATAATAATAATAAAACAATAGGATGATACTAAGGGATATGCTACTCTAGCTAAATGACAGCTGTGAGCAGTATATGATGAAGAATGCAAACAAGACGAATACCATGGTCATAGGAAGAAAAGTAAAGAAGATAAACTTACGAATTTCAAATGAGGCAGTAGAACAAGTGGACAGCTTCAAATACTTGGGGTGTCTATAAGCAGTAACATGAGCTGCTGCCAAGAAGTCAAAAGAAGGACAGTAATGGCCAATAATAAAAATAGAATCATCTTCTACGGACTTCTGGGAAAAAAACTAAGGAAGAGACTAGTGAAGTGCTTTGTGTAGAGTGTGGCATAGGGCAGAAACATGGACATTACGACGATGTGAAGAGAAGCGAATACAAGCATTTAAAATGTTGATATGGAGACGAATGGAATGTGTGAAATTGGCAGACACAATAATAAATGAAGCTGTGTTGGGAAGAGTGGGTGAAGAAAAACTGATGCTGAAACTGATCAGGAAGAGGAAAAGGAATTAATTGGGTCACTGGCTGAGAAGAAACTGACTTCTGAAGGATGCACTAGAAGGTATGATGAACGAGAAAAGAGTTCGGGACAGAAGAAGACATCAGATGATAGACGACATTAAGATAAATGGGTCATATGTGGAGAATGAGAGGAAGGCAGAAAATAGGAAACATTGAAGGAAGCTGGGTTTGCAGTGAAAGACTTGCCCCTGGGCAGAACACTAAGAATGAATGTATTTAGTATTTATTTATTTAACCTGGTAGAGATAAGGCCATCAGGCCTTCTCTGTCCCTCTACCAGGGGATTACAACTATAATATGAAGAATAAAATTAAAATTAATATTAAATTTACAATTACAATTACAATAAAGATTAAAGTACGATAAGATTACCTGATTAATGAAAGCTAGACAATTTATCATAGAAGTTAAGAACAAAAATATTTTTGTATTTACTGAATTACAAATTAAACCTACAATAACAAAATTCTATAGTGATGAAATTACCATATATTGAGATATTTTGTGATAGATTAAGAGAACTATTTACAAGAAACCATGTCTAAAAGAGTCTCAATTACTGACCAAGTGCCTAGTAAGTTTGCGTTTGAATTCAATTTCATTTCGACAGTCCCTCATGCCAGCAGGTAACTAATTCCAGAGTCTTGGCAGGGCTATTGTCAAAGATGATGAGTATGAGGAGGTGCGATGGGATGGTATTGTTAGTATTGTTTCATGACGAGAGCGTGTGTTCAGATTATGGTGGGAAGAAAGGTAAGTGAAGCGAGACGACAGGTACGAAGGAATAGAAGAGTTCAAGATTTCGAAGAGAAGGAGAAGTGAATGTAAATTTCTTTTCTTATCTAGTTTAAGCCAACCTATTGCTTCCAGGGATGTGGTGATGTGATCATATTTACGAACACTGCATTTCTTCTCGTCTTGTCGTGTAAGAATGCATCCGCATAATGAAATTCTCAAGAAATCTCGGTTATCAGTAAACTACGGTAAAAGTTAGTTAGAATAACATATAAAGCTTTTCCGCTTTCGGAAATTACTTCGATAATGTAATCAAGTAATAGAACGCGCATATTTTACCCCACGTTGTTATTCATACAACGCAAATTGCATGGCAAACCTCGTATTATCGTAGGGAATTCCGTTGCATGTCTGGTATTCGAACCTAGTCTGGAATGCTGGGATCGATCGACTGTAATTAGATTAATATGTTTGGACCAGTAATAAGCGCTGCGTACGTGCACCACACTATTAAGAGTGCTTAAAACAGCGTAATCTTCAGCTTAACAATACTCGAATTAAGTGCGACAGTACTTCGAAATTTTCAGAGTATACAGAAACTGAAATTCACTGAAATTCCAGTAAGTCAATTTTGAATGTTTATTCTACTGGCTTGTAATACAGTAGTACAGGGACATCACTTTATTTTTACCAACATTTTTAACATTAACCTGGCTGTACTCGGAAACACTGTTGCCCCCTTCCATTACAGGAGTTCGATGTTACTAGTGCAATATGTAAACAAATCATTTTACTAGGTATAGGAGGAGAGAAAAGTAGTTGTAGGGAAATACGATATTACGATTTTCAGTTTGATCATCACTTTTACGGAATTTACAGTAGAGTAGTAATTTTTTTTTTTTTTCAAAAACTCAACTTTTCAGGCGGCTATGTTCGTTATGTAATGTCTACTTTATTTAGCATATTAATTATTGATGTTATCATACAATATAGAGAGTGCATTTAAATTGAGGGGGTCATAAGTAAAGGGCTGTAATTGCACTTAAGTTACTTTTGAGAAAATGGGGTTTAAATATTTAAGCTTTCGTAAAATCGGTGAAATTTTTTATTTAAATTTTAATGTGTGATGCGATTAAAATATCCCTTTGCCACTAAAATTTTAGATACGTTTGCTTACACTGGATGCACTTAACTCACAAATATCACTAGCATTCCTTTGCTTCTAGCCACCTCAATTCAAAAAAAGCTAATCTGAATTTTGAAACAAGTTGCTGAAAATGGTTGCCGTTCATTACAATGCAGGCTTCAATTCAGTACGCATATTATTAAAAACATTTTGAAGCATATTCTGTGAAATTGAATTTATCGTTTCTTGAATATAATTTTTTAGTACGATATTTCTTCTATAGAAAACGCAATCATATTTATGAAACACACTATACACTGCAGTGTTTACTTCACTGCTTGAAGACTTCGAATGCAACAGCAGCCGTAAGTTTGTGTGTCTGACGGGAGCAAGGACATTAGTGAAGGGGTGAGAGTGAAGTACATTCAGAAATGCAGGTACAATAAAAATGCAAGTAAAAATAACATGATGTCCCTGTATATTTCAAGTACTGTTACTAAGAATAGGAGTGATGATTGTATGATGTTAGCATGCAGGCTTTCACGGCCGGTGTCTAGTTGAAACAGAGCTTCCGGGCTAAGATGCCGTGGTCTACTGGTGCTGACGTTACCAGACGTTTCGTCTACTTCTACGGCAGACATCTTCAGTGGTTAGGTATCCTCGGTCGAAGTCTTCTGCTCGGGATACCTGTAGCAACAGACCACGGCATCTTAGCCCGGAAGCTCTGTTTCAACTAGATTGTATGATGATTTGACAAATACTACTGTGAGTTTTCCGAAAATAAATATAGAGCAGTGTTTCTCAAACTATGCTCTGCGGACCACCTGTGGTCCTCGAGGTCTGCTCTTCAAAGAAGATAGAAGAAAAAATGAAATTCATACGAATTGCATATCACACTACAGCTGAAAATCTCAGAGTTTGGAAATAACACATGACAATCGCATTTCATTTTTTCTCCCAGTACTGACATTTTATGAAATTTATTATCCTACCCGTCTACCAAATTCCCACCCTACCCTCAGCAACAAAAGAGATATTTTAAGCACTATGAACGTGGTGTTTCTCGCCATCTTTTCCCTACACACCTGGCACCACGCCTGTAACCCAGCCAGGGACCACCTGAATTCGTAACAGAGGATCAAAGTATCGAACCTTAATTCTATTTTAAAATATAATTAATATACTATACTGGTATTAAAATATGCTACAAAATGATAAATTTGCTTTCGAAGGGAACAAAAGTAAGGTGGCCTTCGGAACTGTTCTGACTGAAAGGAGTGATCCCCACTTCAAAAAAGTTTAAGAAACGCTGATATAGAGCATATAACAACTTTATTTAATATTTTTATTATTGTTATTATTACTATTATTATTATTATTATTATTATTATTATTATTATTATTATTATTATTATTATTGTTTCACGTCGAAGTTCGAAGTCTTTCGACAAATTCTATTATCAGACTAGTAAGAATTTTAAACCAACAATGGACTATCAGACATTCTCTGTCCCTCTTTATACAGAATGTAACTAAATTACTTTTTCAAAGTTCGTGAGGATGCAGAGGGTGATGTGGTGAAGATTTTTCAATAAGGAACACATCACCGGAAATGAGAATTGGAATATCTACAGCACTGAGAGATGTTACCTTCCCTGTGCCTGTGATGGCGAACTTTCTACGCATTCCGTAGGCTAAATAAAACATCAGAGTAATTTGAAGAACTTTACTGACTTTCAAATTTACAGTAAAGTTCAAAGTGACGACCGTCAATTTCGTTACATAGCGTGCAACGCTGAACCACGTTCTTCTGTCTTACTCTGTGGCAAAAATAACTGCATATTATTTGATTGTAACTTATCGGAGTAACAATATGAATATTAAAACATAGAATGCAAATATGGCAAAAATAACTAGATATTATTTGATTATAACTTATCGAAGTAACAATATAAATATTAAAACACAGAATGCCATTGTGGCAAAAATAATTACGTATTATTTGATTATAACATAGACTATCCGAGTAACAATATGAATATTAAAACACAGAATGCAATTGTGGCAAAAATAACTAGATATTATTTGATTACAACTTCTCGGAGTAACAATATGAATTTTAAAACATAGAATGCTAATGTGGCAAAGATAATTAGATATTATTTGGTTGTAACTCATCGAAGTAACAATATGAATATTGAAATATAGAATGCCAGTGTGGCAAAAATAATTAGATATTATTTGATTAAAACTTATCGAAGTAACAATATGAATATTGAAACGTAGAATGCCAGTGTGGCAAAAATAATTAGATATTATTTGTTTAAAACTTATCGAAGTAACAATATGAATATTGAAACGTAGAATGCCAGTGTGGCAAAAATAATTAGATATTATTTGATTAAAACTTATTGAAGTAACAATATGAATATTGAAACGTAGAATGCCAGTGTGGCAAAAATAACTAGATATTATTTTATTATAACTTATCGAAGTAACAATATGAATATTGAAACGTAGAATGCCAGTGTGGCAAAAATAACTAGATATTATTTTATTATAACTTATCGAAGTAACAATATGAATATTGAAACGTAGAATGCCAGTGTGGCAAAAATAACTAGATATTATTTTATTATAACTTATCGAAGTAACAATATGAATATTGAAACGTAGAATGCCAGTGTGGCAAAAATAACTAGATATTATTTGATTATAACTTATCGAAGTAACAATATGAATATTGAAACGTAGAATGCCAGTGTGGCAAAAATAACTAGATATTATTTTATTATAACTTATCGAAGTAACAATATGAAAATTGAAACTTAGAATGCCAGTATGGCAAAAATAACTAGATATTATTTTATTATAACTTATCGAAGTAACAATATGAATATTGAAACGTAGAATGCCAGTGTGGCAAAAATAACTAGATATTATTTGATTATAACTTATCGAAGTAACAATATGAATATTGAAACGTAGAATGCCAGTGTGGCAAAAATAACTAGATATTATTTGATTATAACTTATCGAAGTAACAATATGAATATTGAAACGTAGAATGCCAGTGTGGCAAAAATAACTAGATATTATTTGATTATAACTTATCGAAGTAACAATATGAATATTGAAACGTACAATGCCAGTGTGGCAAAAATAACTAGATATTATTTGATTAAAACTTATCGAAGTAACAATATGAAAATTGAAACTTAGAATGCCAGTATGGCAAAAATAACTAGATATTATTTGATTATAACTTATCGAAGTAACAATATGAAAATTGAAACTTAGAATGCCAGTATGGCAAAAATAACTAGATATTATTTTATTATAACTTATCGAAGTAACAATATGAATATTGAAACGTAGAATGCCAGTGTGGCAAAAATAACTAGATATTATTTGATTATAACTTATCGAAGTAACAATATGAATATTGAAACGTAGAATGCCAGTGTGGCAAAAATAACTAGATATTATTTGATTATAACTTATCGAAGTAACAATATGAATATTGAAACGTAGAATGCCAGTGTGGCAAAAATAACTAGATATTATTTGATTATAACTTATCGAAGTAACAATATGAATATTGAAACGTACAATGCCAGTGTGGCAAAAATAACTAGATATTATTTGATTAAAACTTATCGAAGTAACAATATGAAAATTGAAACTTAGAATGCCAGTATGGCAAAAATAACTAGATATTATTTGATTATAACTTATCGAAGTAACAATATGAAAATTGAAACTTAGAATGCCTGTATGGCAAAAATAATTAGATATTATTTGATTATAACTTATCGAAGTAACAATATGAAAATTGAAACTTAGAATGCCAGTATGGCAAAAATAATTAGATATTATTTGATTATAACTTATCGAAGTAACAATATGAAAATTGAAACTTAGAATGCCAGTATGGCAAAAATAATTAGATATTATTTGATTATAAATTAGTCTATCGGAGTAACAATATGAATATTAAAACATAGAATGTAATTGTGGCAAAAATAACTGGATATTATTTTATTATAACTTATCGAAGTAACAATATGAATATTGAAACATAGAATGCCAGTGTGGCAAAAATAATTAGATATTATTTGATTATAACTTAGTCTATCGGAGTAACAATATGAATATTAAAACATAGAATGTAATTGTGGCAAAAATAACTGGATATTATTTTATTATAACTTATCGAAGTAACAATATGAATATTGAAACTTAGAATGCCAGTATGGCAAAAATAATTAGATATTATTTGATTATAACTTAGTCTATCGGAGTAACAATATGAATATTAAAACATAGAATGTAATTGTGGCAAAAATAACTGGATATTATTTTATTATAACTTATCGAAGTAACAATATGAATATTGAAACATAGAATGCCAGTGTGGCAAAAATAATTAGATATTATTTGATTATAACTTATCGAAATAACAATATGAAAATTGAAACTTAGAATGCCAGTAAGGCAAAAATAATTAGATATTATTTGATTATAAATTAGTCTATCGGAGTAACTATATGAGTATTAAAACATAGAATGTAATTGTGGCAAAAATAACTGGATATTATTTTATTATAACTTATCGAAGTAACAATATGAATATTGAAACATAGAATGCCATTGTGGCAAAAATAATTAGATATTATTTGATTATAACTTAGTCTATCGGAGTAACAATATGAATATTAAAACATAGAATGTAATTGTGGCAAAAATAACTGGATATTATTTTATTATAACTTATCGAAGTAACAATATGAATATTGAAACATAGAATGCCAGTGTGGCAAAAATAATTAGATATTATTTGATTATAACTTATCGAAGTAACAATATGAAAATTGAAACTTAGAATGCCAGTATGGCAAAAATAATTAGATATTATTTGATTATAAATTAGTCTATCGGAGTAACAATATGAATATTAAAACATAGAATGTAATTGTGGCAAAAATAACTGGATATTATTTTATTATAACTTATCGAAGTAACAATATGAATATTGAAACATAGAATGCCAGTGTGGCAAAAATAATTAGATATTATTTGATTATAACTTATCGAAGTAACAATATGAAAATTGAAACTTAGAATGCCAGTATGGCAAAAATAATTAGATATTATTTGATTATAACTTAGTCTATCGGAGTAACAATATGAATATTAAAACATAGAATGTAATTGTGGCAAAAATAACTGGATATTATTTTATTATAACTTATCGAAGTAACAATATGAATATTGAAACATAGAATGCCAGTGTGGCAAAAATAATTAGATATTATTTGATTATAACTTATCGAAGTAACAATATGAAAATTGAAACTTAGAATGCCAGTATGGCAAAAATAATTAGATATTATTTGATTATAAATTAGTCTATCGGAGTAACAATATGAATATTAAAACATAGAATGTAATTGTGGCAAAAATAACTGGATATTATTTTATTATAACTTATCGAAGTAACAATATGAATATTGAAACATAGAATGCCAGTTTGGCAAAAATAATTAGATATTATTTGATTATAACTTAGTCTATCGGAGTAACAATATGAATATTAAAACATAGAATGTAATTGTGGCAAAAATAACTGGATATTATTTTATTATAACTTATCGAAGTAACAATATGAATATTGAAACATAGAATGCCAGTGTGGCAAAAATAATTAGATATTATTTGATTATAACTTATCGAAGTAACAATATGAAAATTGAAACTTAGAATGCCAGTATGGCAAAAATAATTAGGTATTATTTGATTATAAATTAGTCTATCGGAGTAACAATATGAATATTAAAACATAGAATGTAATTGTGGCAAAAATAACTGGATATTATTTTATTATAACTTATCGAAGTAACAATATGAATATTGAAACATAGAATGCCAGTGTGGCAAAAATAATTAGATATTATTTGATTATAACTTATCGAAGTAACAATATGAAAATTGAAACTTAGAATGCCAGTATGGCAAAAATAATTAGATATTATTTGATTATAAATTAGTCTATCGGAGTAACAATATGAATATTAAAACATAGAATGTAATTGTGGCAAAAATAACTGGATATTATTTTATTATAACTTATCGAAGTAACAATATGAATATTGAAACATAGAATGCCAGTGTGGCAAAAATAATTAGATATTATTTGATTATAACTTATCGAAGTAACAATATGAAAATTGAAACTTAGAATGCCAGTATGGCAAAAATAATTAGATATTATTTGATTATAAATTAGTCTATCGGAGTAACAATATGAATATTAAAACATAGAATGTAATTGTGGCAAAAATAACTGGATATTATTTTATTATAACTTATCGAAGTAACAATATGAATATTGAAACATAGAATGCCAGTGTGGCAAAAATAATTAGATATTATTTGATTATAACGTATCGAAGTAACAATATGAAAATTGAAACTTAGAATGCCAGTATGGCAAAAATAATTAGATATTATTTGATTATAACTTAGTCTATCGGAGTAACAATATGAATATTAAAACATAGAATGTAATTGTGGCAAAAATAACTGGATATTATTTTATTATAACTTATCGAAGTAACAATATGAATATTGAAACATAGAATGCCAGTGTGGCAAAAATAATTAGATATTATTTGATTATAACTTATCGAAGTAACAATATGAAAATTGAAACTTAGAATGCCAGTATGGCAAAAATAATTAGATATTATTTGATTATAAATTAGTCTATCGGAGTAACAATATGAATATTAAAACATAGAATGTAATTGTGGCAAAAATAACTGGATATTATTTTATTATAACTTATCGAAGTAACAATATGAATATTGAAACATAGAATGCCAGTGTGGCAAAAATAATTAGATATTATTTGATTATAACTTATCGAAGTAACAATATGAAAATTGAAACTTAGAATGCCAGTATGGCAAAAATAATTAGATATTATTTGATTATAACTTAGTCTATCGGAGTAACAATATGAATATTAAAACATAGAATGTAATTGTGGCAAAAATAACTGGATATTATTTTATTATAACTTATCGAAGTAACAATATGAATATTGAAACATAGAATGCCAGTGTGGCAAAAATAATTAGATATTATTTGATTATAATTAAGTCCATCGGAGTAACAATATGAATATTAAAACATAGAATGTAATTGTGGCAAAAATAACTGGATATTATTTTATTATAACTTATCGAAGTAACAATATGAATATTGAAACATAGAATGCCAGTGTGGCAAAAATAATTAGATATTATTTGATTATAACTTATCGAAGTAACAATATGAAAATTGAAACTTAGAATGCCAGTATGGCAAAAATAATTAGATATTATTTGATTATAACTTAGTCTATCGGAGTAACAATATGAATATTAAAACATAGAATGTAATTGTGGCAAAAATAACTGGATATTATTTTATTATAACTTATCGAAGTAACAATATGAATATTGAAACATAGAATGCCAGTGTGGCAAAAATAATTGGATAAATGTGGACGTAAGGGAAGATGCAGGCTGGTAGGCATCTGTACTTCATAGATTGTACCGTCACGGATTTAATTTAATATTTACGAAGAACGAAACATTAGAAAACGGTCTGTAGTTTTGCTGCTGGTGATGCTGATGATACTGGTGGTGGTGATAGTTAAAGTGAGACATGAAAGAAAAATAATTTAAGTAAGATATGATTCATGTCTTGTGACGTGAGAACAGTAACAATTCAGATTCTGCACCTAAGACAATATTGTGGAAATCCAAAATGGATTTCGAATCCACTATCCTGGCTCCTACATATCTCCTAGTTTGTGCATATACCACGGACGGCTGAATACTAGAAATTATGCCGAAGCTAGAACAGGCAATCGCACTGGTTACTAAATAATTCTCCAGCAAGATCATCCAATTGGATTTCCTGCTTCATATTCATAGGAATTCGCTTTGCGCAGCACCATTAATGTAAAGTACAAATATCCAACCCTTCAGAGTTTTAGCTGAAATTTTGATGAACAGTTTAAAATAAGATTATCTGATATTACCGATAATGGTGAAATGACGTGTATCCGTATCGGTCACGTAATAGGCAAGTTGGAAATCGAATTTCTCCTCTCATTTGAATTATAATTGGTTGCGATGGCAACTCGGTCGGGAAAAGTGGTTCTCCTGGCAACGAGCAAAATAGGATATCCGCAGAAATAACGCAACACGCATAATCTTTCATAACCTTTTGTTTTCGTAATTTCAAATATACAAACCACTATTATGACACTTTCATCATACATTTCAACTTCCAAAGATGTTTAAAGATTGCCCAAAGTTTAGAATTGCCATCGTCACCATCAGTGTCGTCACATCATCACCATCACCACCACCACCATCATCATCATCATCATAATTGGCGCATCACATTGAACTACAATAAATGCAAAGCAATGATATTTACTTTACGTCGTCCTGCTAATCCTCCATGCATAAATCTTTCAACCAATGTGATACCGTGGAAACCAAAGGATGAAGCTGTAAAATATCTAGGAGTGCACTTGGATCGCCGTCTATCATGGAAACAACACATCAACAGCAAACTTAAAATGGCCCATTCAAGAACTGCATGCTACTTTACACATCTCTATTACGACCTCTACTGCTTTATGCCTGTCCTGTCTGGGGAGGACCTGCAATAAGTGAAATTAAACACATCCAGTCATTTCAAAATAAAGTCCTACGAATTTCACTCAATTCTCCTTGGTTTGTCCGTAACAGTCAACTACACAGAGTAACTGGTAATGACACAATCAAACAGTTTATTCATTCACAAGCTAAGAAGTTCTATAACAACCTAGAAAACGTTCCAGGCGCCATCCACTATTCTCTCGGAAGGAAGTCCACATTTCCCACCAGAATCAAGAGCCGACTTCCAATGGACCTCATATTATAATCAAAATTTATCATCACATCAACCTATGTAAATAATTATTTATTAACAATTATTTTTGTTCATTGAGGAGCCAATCTAGGCTGCCCTCAATTCAGTGTCATAATTGTATTGTATTTATATTTTATTTAGAAATGATCTGTATAGCGCTAAATGCACTGATCGATCAATAAATTATTTAAAAAAATCATCATCACCATCATCATAATCATCATTAATCAACCGGCTTATATCCATTGATCTGTTTGGGCTTCATATTTTTAATAGAGTTACTAAAGTCCTCTTTGTACTAAGCTTATCATCAATTACTCATAATGTGTTTATTCAATGACTCTCTCATTTCTTCAATAGCGATTAACAATGTAAACATCCGATTAAGAAAATTTAATTCTCCTGCATTGATTTGTTGTAGTTCGATTAATTAAAATGTGTCTCAGTGAAACATACAGCAGAGTCCGTATAGGTCAGTCTCTATCTGATGCTTTTCCAATTCACTGCGGGCTAAAGCAGGGAGATGCACTATCACCTTTACTTTTTAACTTCGCTTTAGAATATGCCATTAGGAAAGTTCAGGATAACAGGCAGGGTTTGGAATTGAACGGGTTACATCAGCTTCTTGTCTATGCGGATGACGTGAATATGTTAGGAGAAAATCCACAAACGATTAGGGAAAACACGGAAATTTTACTTGAAGCAAGTAAAGCGATCGGTTTGGTAGTAAATCCAGAAAGGACAAAGTATATGCTTATGTCTCATGACCAGAATATTATACGAAATGGAAATATAAAAATTGGAGATTTATCCTTCGAAGGGGTGGAAAAATTCAAATATCTTGGAGCAACAGTAACAAATATAAACGACACTCGGGAGGAAATTAAACGCAGAATAAATATGGGAAATGCGTGTTATTATTCGGTTGAGAATCTCTTATCATCCAGTCTGCTGTCAAAAAATCTGAAAGTTAGAATTTATAAAACAGTTATATTACCGGTTGTTCTGTATGGTTGTGAAACTTGGACTCTCACTCTGGGAGAGGAACATAGGTTAAGGGTGTTTGAAAATAAGGTGCTTAGGAAAATATTTAGGGCTAAGAGGGATGAAGTTACAGGAGAATGGAGAAAGTTACACAACGCAGAACTGCACACATTGTATTCTTCACCTGACATAATTAGGAACATTAAATCCAGACGTTTGAGATGGGCAGGGCATGTAGCACGTATGGGCGAATCCAGAGTGTTAGTTGGGAGACCGGAGGAAAAAAGACCTTTGGGGAGGCCGAGACGTAGATGGGAGGATAATATTGAAAAGGATTTGAGGGAGGTGGGATATGATGATAGAGACTGGATTAATCTTGCACAGGATAGGGACCGATGGCGGGCTTATGTGAGGGCGGCAATGAACCTTCGGGTTCCCTAAAAGCCATTTGTAAGTAAGTAAGTAAGTAAGTAAGTAAGTAAGTAAGTTGATTTGTTGTAAATACTTGTTAGAGTCCAAGTCACTTTCAGCACCAAAATAGCCAATACTGTATGAAATGTTTATATCATCGGATCTACGAACACACTATTTATTCTATTTTGTAGACTACAGTGAATAGAATAACTATGAAATAATAGCAAAGAAAACGTTAAGATCTTGAAAAATCAAGCTCCAAAACCATCTTTGTCCACCACAAATTGCAATCGTACTTACAGGAATTTTATCTTGGGTCTTTTGCGTGTAAAGTCAACAATATAGTCTTTGGCTAACGGAGTTTTATTTTATGGAGTACCTCTGCATGACGATTGCAAGAGCCAGCGATCAATCCAGCCCTACAGCGATACTACTTATAGACCAGCGGTGACCAAAACTCGAACTGCACTGATTACATGCGACAGACAGCCTATGAAGTAAGGAGACGAAGGAAAGGTACTTGGCATGAAAACTACAACCAGTGGTGGATCCTGTACTAACATCTTGATCAATCCCGCAGATAAAAATTTCAAGCATTGCTGTATCAGTGATGTCACTGCTGTCAACAAGAGCCAGTGAATAATATACGATTTGTGCGAGATCGTGCGTATTTGCTTGGATTCCGCACAAAACCAATCCGCGGAAAGTCTAAAATTCCACATTCAGTATTCCAAACCTAACACACATAACAATTTCCCTCTTCTTACCGCTTATTATTTTTAGAGATGTTCAATATCTTAGTAATAATTATAAATTGGAAACTTACCACTGCAATTTCACCTAAATTGCACTGTTAATTATTGTTTTTAAATATTTGCAAAAATTAAGTAAACTCTACAACTCCAGACGTATATCACGTATATCACGGCCTGCTGGAGTTTAGTAAACACAGAAAACATTTTAAAGCAACAATGTTGAAGATAGATATTTTTGTTTTGCAAATTTGCCGTCATTGAACAGAAACCAAGATGGAGTTTCATTGCAACTAATTTGAAATTCCTCTTTCAGGTATGTAATAAACGATCTTCGCACAAAATAATGTACGATACACGAGCGGTATGTTTTATTTCAATTCTCGGAAATTAAAAAAAACTCAACTACGTTTCGCTTTTTCAGACTTTTCCTCGAACATGAAAACTTCAACATACCCCTCTTGTAACGCATATTACTATTTTCTTTCTTTCTTTTTTTTTTAACTTCCTCTTGAATATAATCAGGAATTTTCTAAATTCTTCTCTCGATACTTGGCCGAGAAATTCGTACTTTTTCAAAATTAAAAACTTCTTATAAACAAGTTATTTAAGCTATTTTAATCATTGCTCTTCCGAGAAATTCTGTTCTATTAAAATGCTTTAGAGTACGAGATATTTCAAACCCCATTAGGTAGCTGACTTCCTTACATTTATTTATCTCATCTTTCTCTTCCTGGCTATGATTTAAGACATGTTAATTCCTGGCGTTTAACAGTTCGTTGGCACATAATATTGAATCAGTTAAAAAAATATATATATATATTATTTTAGTAGGTTATTTTACGACGCTTTATCAACATCTCAGGTTATTTGGCGTCTGAATGAGATGAAGGTGACAATGCCGATGAAATGAGTTCGGGGTCCAGCACCGAAAGTTACTCAAGATTTACTCTTATTGGATTGTGGTAAAACCCCGGAAAAAACCTCAACCAGGTAACTTTCCCCGACCGGGAATCGAATCCAGGCCACCTGTTTTTGCGGCCAGACGCGCTAACCGTTACTTCACTGGTGTGGACCTAAAATATTATTATTGAATGAATAACTAATAAAGATTAAAAAGATTAAAATTGAGATAAAACCTAACTATTTTATCCTTCTAGTGAGAACATCTAAAAATATCAATATTCATGCACGTACAGAAGAATTATAGAAAAGTAAACATATTAGGGGAGAGTCGGGTAGTATCGGACATCGGGTGATATCGGACAGTGAGTTTCTTTCATCTACCACACGATGATAGTACCTCATTGACATAGTTACGTTTCTGTGATGTCGCATAGAGAAACGTAACCATGTCATTCAGGTACTACCATATGGTGGTAGATGAAAGAAACACACTGTCCGATACTACCCGATGTCCGATACTACCCGACTCTCCCCTACATTTTGTCCGACAGTACTACAAAAACGTTCTCCTTCTCGTTCTTTACGAAACCACCCCTTGCTGCTTGTAGAGACAGAGTTTGTAAAGCGACTTAATACCGCCACTGCTTGCTTTCAGTATGTGAATGAAAAATACAGCAATGCACAGGAACCTCCTCGTACCCGTTTGAATGTCTGTGATTACACGATGTAATCACGACACCTTCTTTGGTCACCGCTGTTATAGATCTTATGAAATGGATCAAAATGATCTTCAAAACGAGAACGTATTTGTTGTAAAGCTAATAAAGATTGTAGCAGCTATTCAGTTGGGTCAAACTTAATTTTTATGACCAAAGCTCGGAACTTGGGGACTTGTGTCTTTGCACGTGGCTAAGCGACCGGACTTCAATGTCAACAAACTCCCGCTTCCAGCTCGGAGGTACTGTCAGGTCTGCTACAAAAGTGGCTCCGACAACATATTGATAATATTATGGTAGGTTGAAACACGTAATTTCATAGCATATATATATATATATATATATATATAATAAAAATAAACATGAAAAATATATCAAATTTACACGTAATTTCATAGCATATATATAATAAAATAAACATGAAAAATATATCAAATTTACTGTTCTGCTGTGTACATTTTATTACAGTGTACGACTACCTACATTCGAAGATTTTTCGGTAGTAGACTTAAAGTACTGAATTTGTTCACTGTTATTGTTTTCTGTTCGATTTTCAGCAGTTGCTAGCTGATCTCGTATCTGAGAAATAGTTTTCAATTAGTGTGTCACTACTAAGGCAGGTCCCTCTACGTCTCGATCCATGGCTATGAACAGATTTTTCTCCAATTTGAGGGACTGCAATGCCTTTCAATGAATTCCGTTTCCAGCCTCTGGTTTGTGTGTGGCACAACTTACAAAATATAAACTCTCCATTCGAAAAAAAAAAAAAAAATGTATCTCCTCCGAATTCTCCACGAAATTCTGTATCTTAAATTTAAAACAAAATGTATTTTCAAACTTCTATAATACCCATTCGAAATAACACGTATTTTCTATTTCCTCAGACAGTTTACCTTTAATTCTCTGAATGTCATTGGGTTCGACGTAACAGTTTCTTCGTCCGTCTTCCTGTCATTAGTTGTGGCCACTTTCTTAGTACATACGACTGTCCCTGAGCACTTGCAGCGTGAGCTTTGTGTACGTTGTACCTGTAACCTTACTCATGCACACGACACAAGTCCCCAAGTTCCGAGCTTTGTTTATGACAAATTACCCCCTGACTATAGGACGGCCACCGAAATAGTTTTCAAATTTTCCTCAGGTTGGAGTGCACGGCTCATAACGAAGCTTTAATCAAATGCGCCTCGAATCCGCTAGATCTGATGTCTTAAGAGACATAATGAGAAGTTTCTTCCTATTTCCGAACGTGCTCATAAATCTTTTCTCGAACTGGAATTCATTTGTGTGTAGGTGAGAATTTCCTAGGAATCTATAGAAACCTCCTCCGGAAACTTTACCTTGTAAGGAAACTATTCATCTCGGTTAACTAGAGCGAGATAATTACGTAAATCTCTGTATTAACTCGGAAGTTGATGACGTCTACGACCTTAAAATTTAAGTGGCGATCACCGTATTTTATGCTTCCTCACACATTCCTTCATGTCCTACACATTTTCTGAAGTAATTAATTTCTAATTGTTATAGAACGAATATGTATAGAATTTTATTACCAAAATTAAGAGAAATAAACGTGAATTTATGAGCATTTTACTATACATAATGTCATTCTTCTAAACAGTTCAAACATGAACTTACTAAGCAGTAAAAGAATGTCGACAAAGTTATGGTATAAGTTTTTGCCCATACACATATAATACACATAGAGGCCTAAATATAATTTGTGAATATAACGAGAGATTTCTATTACTTATTTTCATGTCACTTGCAAAAAGTTTTATACTTGCTTACTTATTTATATTTAATAGACAAAGGGCCGATTTCACCATCTATACTTAAATTTATGTCTTCAATAAAAACAATTATAGTTTATTTAACGACGCTCGCAACTGCAGAGGTTAATCAGCGTCGCCGGTGTGCCGGAATTTTGCCCCGCAGGAGTTCTTTACATGCCAGTAAATCTACTGATATGAGCCTGTCGCATTTAAGCACACTTAAATGACATCGACCTGGGCTGGGATCGAACACGCAACCTTGAGCACAGAAGGCCAGCGCTATACGTCTACGTTACCCAGGCCGACTGTCTTCAATAAATCTTCGTTTAAGACTTAGGTAAAGTTGCATTTCAACACATATTTAAGACGATTAGCTCACTAAGTAAGACTTAGGCTTAAAGAACCGATTTTGATCACATAGTTAATTTAAGTCTATGAGAAACGGCCGTGAAACTAGCAATGAATTATGTAGTTGATAGCAAAGAAGTGGATAATTTTCACTTGCCTGTGCAAAATGAAAAACAAAAAACAAAAATGTTTTATAAAACGAAATTACTTCTTTACTGAACTTGACGACGAAGAGTTTACTCTCCGTTTTCGCCTCAGGTCTTTAAATCCCGGAGAAGATTCAACATAAGAGACCAAGATAGAAAAGTGAATACATTTTCCATGTTTTGGTATATATTTTAACATTCAGGTGTATTAATTAT
Organism: Periplaneta americana; assembly: GCF_040183065.1. Classification (NCBI taxonomy): domain Eukaryota; kingdom Metazoa; phylum Arthropoda; class Insecta; order Blattodea; family Blattidae; genus Periplaneta; species Periplaneta americana. The sequence goes on along the minus strand of NC_091129.1, from coordinate 151,104,625 downwards.
TTACATATAATTCTGAAGTGTGCAAAATGAATTGCAGTACATATTGCTATAGAATGTAAAGTTTCCGATACGTTCAATTTTGTATCCGAAAATCCAGGGGCGAATGCTAGTCACGAAAGTTAGGCTTGCTCTTTTATTCATAGAGGAAGATGGGAGGATATAATAATTCATAATTAATAAAAATAATCAGACCCACATAAATAATTTATTTTATAATTATGAAATCATTATGAGTCATGGATCATATTCGCTTATGAGATGTAGAAGTTCGATACGATATAACAAACATAGCCAACAAAACAGTTTATTTAATTTTTTCGACCCTGCCAACCAATGCACATTGTTGTATTGAGCTGCACTGAACGAGCGCACATATTCTCTATAATGTCTGTCTTCTCTTGAATAGTCCTTCGGGAAAATGGAAATAATAATAAGGTTTCAATAACACACAATTCCGAACTCATTGCAATACTTCAAATTAGTGTTTAAGAATTAATAATACATGCAGCAGCTAACACATGCATTCCGCTCATACAATTACATTGCACTCGCAAATCACAGCACATTCCCGCTGTCAATACTGCTCTGTGTAACGTTAAATAGTCGTTGGTGTAGCTCTCGGACCAGAGCTTCAAACAACACATAACAGAAGCATGTGCGCCTAGGACGGACTAAGGAGGAAGGCACTTGCGCGGGCATCATATTCTCGCTGTTTCTACGTCTTTCATGTAGCTCCGAGAAACGAGCAAGCGTTGCGATTCTTGCGGTGTGCAACCTGCGGATGGTATTACGCCTATACAATATCCCAAAAATCAAGATAAATTTTAATGTATGTAATCCCATTTTGAGAAATACACATTCTACGAAAATATTGGGCTTGCGCAGCAAGCATAGCATGCCCTGAGAAGTCGCCCCTGCGAAAATCTCATCTCACTGGAAACTAATCTCCTGCTAATATCTTACGGAAAAAGAAGACAAACTAGGAGATCAATGGGAAATAAGAAAAACAAGGAGAATTCAAGAAGAACAAGGCTAATTGAAGAACAAGAGAAATACAAGAACAAGGGGATTCAAGGAAAAGTAGGAGCATATAAGGAGAACAAGGATAATGCAAGGGCAGCAAGGGGGAGATAAGAACAAAGGGAAGATCATATTAACAGGAAGGATGCAAGAAGAACTAAGAGAATAAAAGAGAACAAGGTGTATGGAAAGAGCATAAGAGAAATACGATGGGAACAAGGGAAAATACAAGGAGACAACAAAGAGAATAAGGGGAAGACAAGAAAGAAAGGAGAATACAAGGAGAACAGGAGTAATAAAAAGAGACCAATGGAAAGGCAAGGAGAACAAGGGGAACACAAGAAGGAAAAAGGGGAACACAAGGATAATAAGGGGTACACAAGGAGGAAAATGGGAACACAAGGAGAAAAAGAGGAACACCAGGAGAGCAAAGGGAGTACAAGAACAATAAGGGGAATATAATGAGAAAATTGGGAAGACAAGCAGAACAAGGGAACACTATGAAAACAAGGGGAAAGAAGGATTGTCGTTCATGCAGATTCGTCGGTTGCGACAGGAGGCCAGCAGTTTCCCACCGACATTTGTTTTACATAAAGATATGCAACATAGTACAACTATGCACCTGTCGAGTCTTTTTCTTACAACGAAACAGTACCAATAATAATTTTATGATATTTATTTAGCTTTGCTATGTATTTCGCAATATTATGTGAAAAAGCGAATACTTCCCAGCTGCAGCGCTTCAGGGCGCGGGGTAGGTAAATTAACTCGAGTGAGGAATATGTTCTTACGCAGAACTGTACGTTGATGGGTAATTTGGAGGAGAACCAAAAAAGAAGCACTTTTCTCCCCTTTCTTTCCCTTTCTTCTTTCCAGGACCGCGAGCACAGATTGAAATTATTCCGCCTTCGTAGCCAGACTAGACTCTCCTCGAAGGGGGGCAAATCAAGAGCGGACAGGGCCCAACTTGGACCGAGGAATGAAATATAGCGGAGAGAACCGCACAGTCAAAGAAGCAAGTGTTACGAAGTTTGTAGGATTTCTATGTATACAAGGTGTGAGAACGGAACTAACCGCCTAGATTCACAGATGAGGGAAGAATTGGAAGAGAAAGAGTGGATGTTAAGAGAATTACGATAACGAATATAAGAAGACGGATTTGAGAAGAGCAAAAGAACAAAAAAAATGATCGAATGGGAAGACTCTGAAATAGGATGGAAAGAAAATATAAAAGGCAAGAGAGAGACAAAATGAATAAAATATGTAGGGTAGATGAGGGTAATTGTAAACAGGAGGTAATTGTAAACAAATGCTGTGAGAAATACGAAACTGTCAATATAAAAATTTTAATTCGGGGCAATATTTAAATTAACATTTTGGCTAACCTACAAATCAGTTTGGCGCCAAATAGGAGTAACTGCTTAGTTGTGAACGAATGTTTTATAAGAGTCTACAAAAAAAGTTGAGAAAGAAAGTTGCTTCACCTTCATTTCTGGCATTGTAAGTAAATGTACAGTGCTATTTTTTAAGAATATGTTGTTTTTATGAGTAATGTATAGTACTTAAAATTTATTACAATGGTTCTGAAATCTCTCATAACCTCAGTTCATTAAATTATGACGTGTTTACATTTGTGCCATAGTTTTAATTGCTTGGGGGTAATTGTAAACATGTTTTACTATGGTTACATTTCGTACTTTTCAGTAATCAAAGAGATTCCCACCCAACTACACTGTAGAGGATTTAGAGAGGGTTGTCACAGATGTGAAAAATAGTAACTACGGTTATCGTGAAGCTCAGGAGAGGTACTGAGTTCCTATATCGTCATACATCATAGGTTAAAGGAACGAAATGTACCAGTGACCAAAATTGGAGTTGGAAGGAGTACAGCTCTTTCTTCCGAAACAGAACGAAAGATGTTCAGTGTCTGATAGCCCGTGCGAGAATTGGTGTTTACAATTACCCCTCTCAAAGGGATAAATGTAAACAGGTGGGCTAAATGTAAACTAGTAATTAAAAGATGAAAGAAAGTCAACCTTATTATTTTAAACCCATTTTCAGGGAAAAGAAAGATCTAAATATAACACAATGTTTCTTTGTTATGCTTATCGTTACTGAGGGTTGTGTAATTTTGAAATATATATTTGAAATCAGTGAAAAGTGATTACAATTACCCTAGTCTACCCTATACAAGAAGGAAAGAAAGAATTATTATTAGGGGTAGCTGGTGATATAGAAGAACAGAAAAGGGAGAATATGAGAGAGAAGAGACATACGAGAATTCATTAGAATAAAGAGTGGAGAGATTGAGGGCAAGATGAAGGCGGAGAAGGAGAAGAAGAGAGAGGACAAGAAAAAATTAAGGTGAGTATGATAAACGAGATGAAGAAGGAAAGTATCACGTACTCAAGGAAAGGAAGAAAAGTTAACAAAAATATTATGTAGAGAAAAAGAAAGCTTAGCGATAAGATAAAGAATCGCAAAAGGAGAGATAGAAGACCGAGAATAAGATGGATAAAATTAGAAGAGGATTGTAGAATATAAGAAGAATAAGAAAATGGAAAAGAAGAGAGGAAACAGAAGGAGACCTAGAGGGCAGAAGAGAAAAAATGAAAAGAAAGAAAGACGAATGGAAGGAGATTGAAGAGAAAGTGGAAATAATGGAAAATGAGGAGCAGAAGGACCATGGAATGAAAAATGAGAAGTAGTGAAAGAAGAGGAATAGGTGGACCAGAAAACGAGAAGGATATAGGAAAAGAGACGATGTGCTGCAAACGGAAAATATAAGATACAAAAGTAGGACGAATAAGAAGAAGTAAATATAATGAAAAGGCAAAGAAAATCGATGTGCTTTGGACAGTACAAATTTATTTCAAATAGGAACTTCACTCGTAGACAGACTGTACACTGGCGTTCAAAGACACCTGACCTAGAATTTTCTGATCGTGTAAGCGAACTTTATAACTGGATAATTTCGGTGCTTCATCACACCATCCTCAGAGCCTACTAGATCTCGGCGTCATCTCGAACTTCTCTGCCTATTATGTGGGTGCGTTTGAAAAGTGTTGAAAATTGGAATCAAATAGTGTGTGTGTACTGAAATTGATCTGTGTGTTGAGAATTTTGACACCACTTTTCAACACCTTTCAACAATCAAACGCACCCACATAACAGGCAGAGAAGTTCGAGATGACGCCGAGATCTAGTAGGCTCTGAGGATGGTGTGATGAAGCACTGAAACAGCTGTAAGCCGCACAAACTTACATAATTAACACGAGTAAGTCCGTTAGTTAATCAATTACTTATATTCAAGTGTTAAAAGTAGTGTACGCAAGATTCAAAATGGGATAATTTAGAACCAAAAATATAATAACTGGACAAACTACGAAATGGTTCCGCTAGTTCTCAATAAGTGATACTATTATTGGGACGAGTAATAATGTGTAGGGAGGGGGAAATTATGATGTAGATTAAATATAAATTATAATCATAATTCACAATATCAGCTGTTTCCCGCAAAACCTCGTGTTTTTTTATTTTTTTTATTTTTTTTTTTTACAATCGGCAGGAGGGGAGGTGAAATTTTTAATTCTATAATGCGGGTATATTTATTGTATGTACGATTGGTAACATTGACTTATCTTCGCCATCTATTCATAGAAGTAATAACTAAAGAAGCCACACTTACACGAACAAATTATCGATTACTATCGATTAGTAGGGGTCAGATATCTTTGAATGCCAATGTACAATAACAAGTAAAAGAACAACGAGAGAGAGAGAGAGAGAGAGAGAGAGAGAGAGAATGCTGGCCCCCTGGAAATAGTCGTCCTAGGTAACTGCTTGGGTTGCCTAGGCATAAATCCAGCACTGCTTGCATCGTGCAGTGGCTTGAATTTAGAGGTTTTTAAAATTAAATTTACACGAAAACCGTCCACACTATTGAAATACGTTGGAGAGATAAATTATTAATTATTAGTTTTCTATCGATATTTACAAAAATCACGACTGATTTTACTCGCAATATTTGCCGAATAAGAGGTTGTTAAACATTTGAGAGCTATACGCTCTGAAAATCTCCACGGCTATTTCACTTCCACCCGGTATATGTCGAATATAAACAATTTCGTCCATTAAATGTAAAAGAAAACACTACAGATTCTGAAATCGGAAGTTTCAAGCATTCCTCTCCAAATATGTCCCTCTAAAATACACAATGAATTCGTATAAAAAGGGAAAGGTAGTTTCTTATGGACATGACTGTGGGGTCGCAATCGAACGAGAAAAATTAATCAGCAGTTGGCTGGCATGCGGAGGGTGGTTCCTGGCTATAGGTAGGGGGTGCGCGTCCACAGAACAAATACGTGGCAGCTAGTCCGTGTCAACAACCGTCTTTCCACAATGCTGCGACGGCAAAACCCATTGTGCGTAAGGAGACGGCGGAGAAAGCGGAATACATTACTGCGGTGCCGGATCCCGCATCGCTAATGAGAACACCCGCGCTAGTGACGCTCCGCGCCTGCGCAGCTGACGGTGGAAGACACCACCCCTCACACCAGGTGCTCTGTCCAGCTAACCTATAAAACACGGTGATATTCCACTCAGGGAACACACTTTTATCACTATCATTATTGTCGTTATCTCCATTGCCATTGCCAACATTGAATTTATTACCTGATTCATCATTAATCATCGCTATCATCATTGAATCACCATCGTCATTAGTAATGTTGTGATCGTAACCATAATCTTCAATCACCACAATAATTCACAGTCATCAAACATCTTACATAATTATCCATCTATACTGTTTTCGCTGTAAGAAAAATCCTAATGTAAACATAAGCACGTTGCTGTCATACCCGTGATTGGCTCCCGTCGAAACACTCACATGGCGGAGCAAAATATAGTTCGTATTTGGAAACCACAATCTTGTATTATTTGAAAATAAAAAAATTGAATTCTAGTTGTTAGATACGATGAAACATTTAACTGTACCCATATGTAAAACGCTATGTAAAAGAAAAGCTACTTTTATATTTTGTTATGTACTATGAACGCGGATGAATACCAACAGTAACAGCGAGGTAGTCTGTTCTTATAACAAGCTGGCGACACTTGAGCTCGTAGTTGTTCACGTAAACACGTGGTACTGAAGTATTGCTTTTGCATCCTCAACTGTCCATTGTGAAGCCATAAGACTTAAAAATAATTTAATTACAGTAATTATAAAGTAAATGTTTCCTAAGCAAACGAATGCATAGTAGTGAGGTTAGGCCTACTTGACGAGTAACGGGAATTGTTTAACATGAAACAGAATGTACAACGGTATGCGGGAACACGTACTGAGAATCTATGGCGCCAAACAGCGGCCAACGAAGCCTCACTTCAGTCACGTGATATTGTTTACATTAGGATTTTTCTTACAGCGAAAAGATTATAGAGTAAAATCGTAATCATAATCTTCAATCACCACAATAATTCAGAGTCATCAAAATGAAAACATCTTACATAATTATCCATCTAGAGTAAAATCGTAACCATAATCTTCAATCACCACAATAATTCAGAGTCATCAAAATGAAAACATCTTACATAATTATCCACCTAGAGTAAAATCGTAACCATAATCTTCAATCACCACAATAATTTAATATTCATCAAAATGAAAACATCTTACATAATTATCCATCTAGAGTAAAATCGTAATCATAATCTTCAATCACCACAATAATTCATAGTCATCAAAATGAAAACATCTTACATAATTATCCATCTAGAGTGAAATCGTAATCATAATCTTCAATCACCACAATAATTCATAGTCATCAAAATGAAAACATCTTACATAATTATCCATCTAGAGTGAAATCGTAATCATAATCTTCAATCACCACAATAATTCATAGTCATCAAAATGAAAACATCTTACATAATTATCCATCTAGAGTAAAATCGTAATCATAATCTTCAATAACAAGATAATAATTGAAGTCATCAAAATGAAAACATATTACATAATTATCCATCTAGAGTAAAATCGTAATCATAATCCTCAATCACCACAATAATTCATAGTCATCAAAATGAAAACATCTTACATACAGTAATTATCCATCTAGAGTAAAATCGTAATTATAATCTTCAATCACAACAATAATTCACAGTCATCAAAATGAAAACATCTTATATAAGTATCCATTTAGAGTAAAATCGTAATCATAATCTTCAATCACCACAATAATTTGCAGTCATCAAATGAAATCATCTTACATAATTATACATCTAAATTAAAACAAATCCTTGTCCAAGAGCGCATTCTACTGCACTTTGATTATTAGGACGTTTTATTCAGTTATATCAAGGTTGATTCCTCTCAGAAAGTACAGCTGTTCATAACGCTTGTGTCCGCTTCTTTTGTAATGTTCGATACTAAGGCGCGTCCATAACATAACTTTCTCACTCGTCCCACAGCTAGCAAACCATATGTTGCGCGAAGCGACTGCGTGTACGTGATAGAGTAATGTTCTGGCATGGCGCATGCGCTAGCGGAACTTCCCGAGTGCTCTCAGTAGCTTCGTTGCATTGGTTGAAAATGGACGCTCCTATTCCAGCTCCCGCCGCATGTGAAGTGCGGTCAGTGATAAAGTTTTTGAATGCACAGGGTATAGCGCCGATTGAAATTGATCGTCAGCTGTGCCAGGTCTATGGGCAAGCAGATGGTGCGTTGCTGCTGTAGACAATTTTCAGCAAGACACCAAAATACGCATGACGAGGAGCGCAGTGGGAGGCCAACCATCATCACAGACGACCTTGTGGAGCGGGTTCGATTCCCGCTTCGGCTATTACCTGGATGGATTTTTCCGACGTTTTCCCCAACCCTAAGGCAAATATCAGATAATCCATGGCGAATCCTCGGCCCCATCTCGCCAAATATCATCTCGCTATCACCAATTCCATCGACGCTAAATAACCTCATAGGTGAAACAGCGTCGTTAAATAACCAAGTAAAATTTAAAAAATATCGAATCACATGCATACTTCTACTCCGAAATTTCTGGTATCGCGTTTTTAATTTCTTACAACCCTTCGAAACCGAAGTCGAGCACTTCTTTCTATACTTCATCACAGAACTTCTTTATACTCATCCTCATACAGTGTAGAAATACCTCGCCACTCGAATCCTTTACATCATGACATCAGGGATTGCCGGACATTATCACAATTCAAAATTAAATAGGAGAATTTTGTCTTATTCCATGGTTTTTAAGTATTGCTGGGTGTGTCGATATGGGGGTTTTGCTTTAGATTTAAAGTTGCAAGTTTCTTGTTTATATTCGTTCATATCTTACCCTTGTTAATTACATTTCCTTGAAGTTTATGTAACTGTAGCATGTATATATTTTCGTATGGTTTTACTTTGTTTATGTCCCGCGCCGTGGCGTCGTGGTCTAAGGCATCCTGCCTAGGACTCACGTAACGGAATGCGCGCTGGTTCGAGTCCTCATGGGGGAAGAAATTTTCTCATGAAATTTCAGCCAGTGTATAGGACCGGTACCCACCCAGCATCGTGATGCACTTGGGGAGCTACGATAGGTAGCGAAATCCGGTTACGAATGCCAGCTATAACGGCTGGGGGGATCATCGTGCTAACCACACGATTCTGATTGGATGATCGTCTACCTCTGCTTCGGCATGTGGACGTGAGGCCAGCAGCCGGCTGATCGGTCTAGGTCTTCATGGATTGTAGCGCCAAAGATTTTTATTAATTATTATTATTTACTTTGACTGTACAGTAATTTGATTTGTTTTTATTATTTCAGTTGTATACTTTGTGGTGTGGAAGAGAAGGCCGGATGGCCTTGATTACAACAGAATAAATACATAAAAATAAAGTAAATTTAAAAAAATGAACAAATAAATACACAAATAAAAATAAACAAACAAAACAACTAACAAACATTCAAGCAAGCTAATAAATAAATAAATAAATAAATAAATAAATAAATAAATAAATAAATAAATAAATAAATAAATAAATAAATAAAATATCATTGCCACATTCATCTTAGCTGTCTGAAGCCTGTGGGACAAAAATATTTTTTATATTGTTCGACTTCTCAAGCGGGTCCACGAGCGTCTTATTTAACATACTACATAAACATATTACTCGTTTTATAATATTTGAACATATTATACACATCTTTAAATCTCTCCTTAGGCCCTACAGGAAGTTCAGCGTGCAGGGGGACGCATGTTTTTGAAATGTCGTTCTCCTGCTCTTTGTGCTTCTTATCTTTCACTCCAGATCACGTAAGTAAAATTTAAAGGTCGACCCATTCTTATATTGGGTTTTCTCCTGGTTGGTAGACAGTATTACTATCTCTATGGCGAGAGTGCTACTGCAGGGAGGAGTGCTGACCAGCCGACTTCTGGCAGCATGTTCACATGCCTCAGCAGAGGTGAACGATCATCCAACTAGTAGGAATAATAGCATCAGCAGTATCAGTACTGTACTCCAACCACGAGAAAGTATTTGGGGACTGAGACGAAGCGGGGTAATGCTGTGAATGAATGTTGATGTCATAAGATGTCATAAGGTCACACACGTGGGTACACGTATCTGTATTGGCTAGCTCTTACAGCACAAAAAAATATCAATGAACCAACAGGATTACAACGAAGAACTAAACACAATCAAATACATAGCACAAGAAAACGGATACAACCCCAACATAATAGACAACATAATACGTAAGACAAAACAAAACCACAAAAAACAGAAGAATACTACACAAACACAAGAACACAAAATATACATCACACTAACATACGAAAACAAAAAAACACATACAATTGCAACTTCATTCAAGAAATTAAACTACAACATCGCATACAGAACAAATAACACTCTACAAAAACATCTCAACACACAAGCAACACAAACAAACAAATACAAGCACACAGGCGTATACAAACTCAAATGTAACACCTGCAACAACTTCTACATAGGACAGACAGGCAGATCACTTCAAACACGTTACAAAGAACACATCACAGCCATAACAAAATTACAAAACACCTCCACATATGCAGAACACATCACAGATGCCAACCACACCTACAGAGACATCAACACAGATATGGAAATACTGCAGCCAAAAAGCCAGAAACTCTACACACTAGAACAATATGAAGTATACAGACACACGAAAACACACCCCAACGATATTCTCAACACACAACTCAACTTCAAAACACATACACTCTTTGACTCTACACTACGAACGCACCCACACAGGAAACAAGAGGCGCCAAGACCAACAATGACCAGTTCCGAAGATGACCGAAAATAGGTCGAAACATGTTAACAAGGTACGTTAAAATATTTAACACAAGAAAGTTCTTATCATACATATTCCGAAGTAATACAGTGTTAAAAGTTGTGTAATCAAGATGTATGTAGAAACAATAACATTTGTACACACATATTGATACTATTCTAGTTACAAAATTAGATCACTGTTAAACTCCTGGTCTTTTAATCTCTCCATACAGGAAATAACATCCGTGCGGTTTTCGGCGTAATAGATCGACTATTGATCAGATTTTTTGTATTCGACAGATAATGGAGAAAAAAATGGGAGTATAAGGGTACAGTACATCAGTTGTTCATAGATTTCAAAAAGGCATATGACTCGGTTAAGAGGGAAGTATTATATGATATTCTTATTGAATTTGGTATTCCCAAGAAACTAGTTCGATTAATTAAAATGTGTCTCAGTGAAACATACAGCAGAGTCCGTATAGGTAGTTTCTATCTGCTGCTTTTCCAATTCACTGCAGGCTAAAGCAGGGAGATGCACTATCACCTTTACTTTTTAACTTCGCTCTAGAATATGCCATTAGGAAAGTTCAGGATAACACAGAGGGTTTGGAATTGAACGGGTTACATCAGCTTCTTGTCTATGCAGATGACGTGAATATGTTAGGAGAAAATACACAAACGATTAGGGAAAACACGGAAATTTTACTTGATGCAAGTAAAGCGATCGGTTTGGAAGTAAATCCCGAAAAGACAAAGTATATGATTATGTCTCGTGACCAGAATATTGTACGAAATGGAAATATAAAAATTGGAGATTTACCCTTCGAAGAGGTGGAAAAATTCAAATATCTTGGAGCAACAGTAACAAATATAAATGACACTCGGGAGGAAATTAAACGCAGAATAAATATGGGAAATGCGTGTTATTATTCGGTTGAGAAGCTCTTATCATCTAGTCTGCTATCCAAAAATCTGAAAGTTAGAATTTATAAAACAGTTATATTACCGGTTGTTCTGTATGGTTGTGAAACTTGGACTCTCACTCTGAGAGAGGAACATAGGTTAAAGGTGTTTGAGAATAAGGTGCTTAGGAAAATATTTGGGGCTAAGCGGGATGAAATTACAGGAGAATGGAGAAAGTTACACAACACAGAACTGCACGCATTGTATTCTTCACCTGACATAATTAGGAACTTAAAATCCAGACGTTTGAGATGGACAGGGCATGTAGCACGTATGGGCGAATCCAGAAATGCATATAGAGTGTTAGTTGGGAGACCGGAGAGAAAAAGACCTTTAGGGAGGCCGAGACGTAGATGGGAGGATAATATTAAAATGAATTTGAGGGAGGTGGGGTGTGATGATAGAGACTGGATTAATCTTGCACAGGACAGGGACCGATGGCGGGCTTAAGTGAGGGCGGCAATGAACCTTCGGGTTCCTTAAAAGCCATTTGTAAGTAAGTATAAAGGAAATAACATATGCAGGAAAGCGCATGGTTTTTAAACTGACGTTATAACGGTAATATTATCTATCTACTTCGCTCCAATAGATGACGCAATAGTAAGCACATTCCTTTCACGGTTGATCTCCTGGTTGGAGAACAGTAGTAGGAATAACAATATAACCAGTGGTAGAAATCAAATGGACTCGGCAGTTTCACACTGCGAATGCCATGATCACGTTTCAGTCTCCGTTAAGTTGCAACTAGATTACCATCTGTAGAACATAGTAGTAATGGACTCATGGAAGCAAGTATTTAAAGTCCATCCGAGGCCGTCAGGAAGATTGTAAACAAGGATAATGGGTCGGCTCTGTATCACGCGGGCCGGACAGAGCGATAAGACAGAATGGAAGTGCAGTGGAGTCAAATTGATTTACGCATCTTGTCAAGCCACGCAGAAAGCCATTCTAACGATGCGTTATGGAGCAGTATGATCGAAACGCCTGCGGACTTTCAGCGCAACAACAAATCAAATTCACTGCAAACTGAGATTTATCTGACGACTTTTCCGACAAGAAAATGATTTAACACTACACAACGCATATTCAGCGTGTGGAATAGCCTGTGCCAGTCAAGTGAAGTGCTCGTGTTTCAAGCTCACACTTCAGAGTACACATACATACATACATACATACATACATACATACATACATACATACATACATACATACATACATACATACATACATACATACATACATACATACGAGCTATTTCCATCTCAGATCGACCAAAATATAGAGAAAATTGACCTTACAATTTCTAAGTACAATAAAACTTTTTTGTACGTAGAGAACTGTGATACAGTGCTTTGTGCAAAGTTTGAGGCATCAGAACTTCATAGTGTTCAAATTAAACACGGCTCGGTTAGAAAAGCCAACGTACTATGGTAGGAACGATCATGATTTTAAAATCAAATGTAGGAAACAGAAAACGGATGTAGGTAAATTCTCATTTTTAAATAGAACTATAAATGATTGGAATGACCTACCTGCAGCGGTCTTTGAGGGCTGTCCTTCCTTAAGGAGATTCAAGAATAATTTAAAGAGTTGTGTATAAAGTGAAAATTAAAATTAAGGTGACATTCAACATTTAATTTTTTAAGGTGGCATGTATTTATCTAGCCTGACGAGTTTACTTCCTTGGTTTGAATTGTAAATTATTTAAAAATAGCGTGTAAGAGGGCCTTAGACTAGAAATGTTTAGTTTAAATGTAGTTCTGTTTATAAGTATGCATAAGAATGCAATTATTTGACTTATTTGAACTGTTGTATCAGTGAAGCGAGGTGAGTCAGTGAAGTTATGGTTTTACAGTGCAGTGAACAGTTCCGATCAGTGATAATTTATAGCGTCAATGAAATGTGTTCTATAGTGTCAGTGAAATGTGTTACAGAGTGTCAGTGAAATGTGTGCTAAAGTGTCAGTGAAATGCGTCATAGTGCCACTACAGGGAATGAGATGAGAGTAAAGTGAAAGACTATTGAAACTTATGTAGGACCTATACATAATTATGTAGGTTGTGTTGTAAAATTAGGTGTTTTATTTTATGTTTTATTATTATTGTGTTAAATTGTATTGTGTATTCTTATTATATTGTGTATAAAATTGTATATGTGTTGTAAATTTTATTGTGTATTGCTTATCATTTTAACTGTGTCTTGTTAATATTGTATATACCACTGCCACCGTGTGCTTGCCCACTTGCAGTGTAAATAAATACATACATACAAAAATATTTAAATTTATCGTATTTTCATAAAATTAGCAACTTTAAACTGTTGTAGCTCCGAAACCCTTTCACCCAATGATCAAAATCACGGTTTATTTTGATGCTGAGAAGTTAAAGTTTATATTGACATGTAAACAGTTTTTCTTACTTTTTATGGAAATGGAGAAATTTAGATTTTTCCTCATTAAGACGCCTTTGGCCACGAAAAAATATTTTTAAAATATATGGTTAGATTCCGCATTGAAAGTACAAATAAACACTTATTTTTTACTGGTGGTACGTTCATAAGAAATTATTGAAAATATCAAATAAAGAAAATAAATAGTACGCGCGTGAACTAACCAGTTGACTGTGAGACGGGAGATTGCCGAGACAAGCAAGGCCAGGAGACAAACACGTGATGTTTCGTCTAGTAGCGCATAGCTGGGGTAGCTTTATCACAAGTTTTCATAAACACAGGAGTAAAATGACGCCCAACGCTCGCTTATCATCATCTCTCGACCAGTGCATGCGGTACTGAGCCGTTCAAGTCTAGGCGTGTGAAAATAATTTATTTAATGCCCTCGAAACTTATTGCCGTACCACTAAGCAAACAATGCCGAATTCCTCTTAATAATGAAAGGTTTTTTGTCAATATTTTTTTACATTTTTACAAATGAGCAAAAAGCCTAAAAGTAATTAAAATCAGATTATCTGTCTTTCTGTACACAATAAAAATAAGGAATATTTCTTATCATAACCTACCAAATGTCAGCTTCAAAATGAGCTCCCGTTCAATGTTCTGCAGTAAATGGTTCCAGAGTTCTGAGCGCTGAAAGAGGCTTGTTTTTCTAAAATACGCTAAATTTGTCGCTCAACAATACGAAAACCGTTTGACTTTCGATAGTATATTTTTGCAAATGCACTCTCCTCAGTACCTTCTATAAATAGGGAAAAAATTAGAGTATAAAAATGCGAGGTTTTTTACTGATCGATTTCATATGGAATAGCCCATACATATATACATTAGTAGCTCAATTGGCAGAGCGATCCGATTTCAAATCTCGGCGATGGCCGAGTTGTGTATTTGTGGTAGACAAACGTCAAAGTTGTAGGGTTCTAATTTTCAGTTTGATGTAATTTACGATCTTACAGGACGCTGACATAAGTTCTTATACAGAGTGATTTATATAGAACTGACACATTTCTTTCTTTAATTATTCCGTTGGAAATTCATTCAATGACCCAATTTTAGCACCAAATTAAGCAGAATGTTCTGGAGTTTCGATTCCTTGTCACTAGATGCGCAGATGTTTATGTTTTATTCCTATTGTTGGCAGCACTAGATGCGGAGATGTTTATGTTTCATTCCTATTGTTGGCAGTCGACATTTTGTGTCAACGTGAAAATGCAGTACACATTAAATCAACGACTCTTCCTTGTGAAGCAATACTGGATTACGAATTCAATTACAGCTACTCAAAGGGCATACCAGAGAGAATTTGGTGTTCGTAATCCTCCCAAAAGAAACACAATACTGGGACTGGTAAACAAATTGGAAACAACTGGATCTCTGTTGAGTGAAAAGGGCAAGCATCGTTCATCTAGGCTTCCCACGGTTGTTGTTGACGTAAGAGCACGACTGGAGCAGTCACCCAAAAAATCATTGAGATTTTTGTCGCAGGAGACAGGGTACACCTACTCAATGTGTCAGAGAGCCTAAAGCCATATAGGGTTACGGTTGTTCATCAGCTACAGGAACCAAATAAGGACAAAAGATTGAATTATTGTCGTTGATTTCAGACGTTAATTGTGCAAAATCCTCCCATATTGTCCATAACATGGTTCACAGATGAAGCATGGTTCCATTTATCCGGTTATGTGACGACCGAATAATTTCCAGGAACCTGCGGCCACCGATATCTCCGGATTTGACAACGCCGGACTTCTTTCTATGGGGTTACTTAAAAGACAGGGTTTACGCCACACGTCCCCAGACATTGGACGATGTGAAGCACAACATCACACAGGAGATTCAAGCTATTGACAACAGAGTCCTCCAACGAGTGGCCAGTAACATGGAACGACGTGTTGAGTTGTGCCTTACGCAGGATGGAGGACATTTTCAACATTTGCTATAGAGGTAAATAATCTCCCAAAATTCCTCTACATTTTAGGTGTAATAAGTTGTCGCTAGCACAATTCATTTTGAAACAATTAATGAAAGAAATGTGTCAGTTCTATATAAATCACTCTGTATTTGTAAATATCTAATTATGATTCATGATTATCATGGATATGAAAACGGAAGGGGCCAAAGATTTCAAACCTAGCAAATATAGGGGAACAGCTTACAAAACTCCGTTGGTCTGCGCATGCGTCAATCTTAAAGAATGACACAATATATTATTCATCTCCTCCTTCCTAATTGTCAGCCAATAGTAGCGCGTACTGATAGCAGTGATGCGTCAGATGACTTGTCAATCTGTAGCGACAATGGTTCAGATTAATGGAGGGAAACTCCAGACTCCACCTCCAGCACAGCGGTAAGGTTTAGTAACCTCCTACAACGGAGTTTTGCCACTTGTAGATGGTATTACTTCAAAAAGTGTTGTACATATATTCATCCCTCTCCCACCCCTTCTTTGAGACGTAATAATCGATTCCTGTTACAAAGTAAGTCCTGCAATACATATTGACATGCTGTAGTGACTCGAGCCTTACACATACTTATTCCACACTGGAGGAAGTGACGTGTATAACAAAGTTTACTCTTGGCGGAGGAAACTTGTTAAACTAGAGAGATGCATAAGGGTATAGCAACTATAATTAGATTTCATATTGCAGGAAAACTCTATTTCTTCTGTACAGTACGGCATCATACTTGACACGGCAAGGTGACGTGAAAATTATGAAATGTGTCAGAGGGGAATGAAAGGAAAATTTACCAATTGAAAAAAAAAAAATACCGATGTTCTCCAACAGGACGGAATTATTTAGCGTTTCTTTACATAAGCATTAAATAATTCACAAAAACAAGTTTTTTTTTTTTTTTTTTTTTTTAATTTTCTGTAGATATAATATTTTCGCTGTAAGAAAAATCCTAATGTAAACAATAGCACGTGACTGAAATGAGGCTTCATTGGCCGCTGTTTGGCGCCATAGATTCTCAGTACGTGTTCCCGCCTACTGTTGTACAGGGACATCATTTTATTTTTACTAACATTTTTAATATTAACTTGCCTATACCTCTGGATCAACGCCTTTTGCTACCCCTTCCTCGGCTGGAGTTCGATGATACTGGCGTAATATATAAACAAATCACTTTACTAGGTATAGGAGGGAAGAAAAGTAGTTCATCCATTTACGTAAACTAGGAAATATTGCGCTTTTGAGTTTAATCATTTTCATTAGGTTTTTGTTTAATCAAAATACAGTACAGTATTAACAATGAGTGTTTTTACTCACGAACTAAGCTCTCCATGTGGACGTAGTATATTATACTGTCTACAGCACATTAGCGTACAATATAGAGAATGAAGTTAAATTGAAAAATACCTGTACCTACTCTATAAAAGGGTACCTTAGGTACTGTAAATTCAATCTTCACTTCTGCTCGATCCGAAAAGATAAATTACTCAGACATGCTATCTACTGTCCGTCCAAGTGGTTATGTCGTAGGGTCGTAGAAAGGGAGGAAATCACGTGACAGTTAATTACTTAACAAGGTCCTTTTATTTAAGTTATTTTAAACAGTTGTATAATATTACGTAGACATCCAATTCCTAACAGAAATTAATGTTCTGAGAAAGGAGCTAAGACAGCCCAGCCACTAGCTGGCGAATAAAAGCTGGTGGGGGAAACCGGGATACGACGTAGGCAAATGGACGACAGTACCTGTGCGAAAATGATTCAATATTGAAAGCTCTTTCGTCACTGGAAAACGCGAACATATTTTTGGAAAGTACTGTTTACTATGACCGTAAGGCTACTATGAACTATATATGCAGTCTTGGTTCTGTGTGGAGGATGGATGAACGTCATTACTAGAAGGGGTGGGAGTGAAGTACATTCAAAAACTCAGGTACAATAAAAATTGAAGTAAAAATAAAATGATGTCCCTTTACATTCTGTTTCATGTTAAACATTTCCCGTTACTCGTCAAGCAGGCCTAACCTCACTACTATGCATTCGTTTGCTTAGGAAACATTTACTGTATAATTCCTGCAATTAAATTATTTTTAAGTCTTATGTCTTCACAATGGACAGTTGAGGATACAGAACCATACTTCAGTACCACGTGCTTACGTGAAAAACTACGAGCTCAAGTGACGCCAGCTTGTTATAAGAACAGACTACCTCGCTGTTACTGTTGGTATTCATCCGCGTTCATAGTACATAACAAAATATAAAAGTAGCTTTTCTTTTACATAGCGTTTTACATATGGGTAAAGTTAAATGTTTCATCGTATTTAACAACTAGAATTCAATTTTTTTATTTTCAAATAATACAAGATTGTGGTTTCCAAATACGAACTATATTTTCCTGCGTCATGTGAGTGTTTCGACTTGGAGCCAATCACGGGTATGACAGCAACGTGCTTATGTTTACATTAGGATTTTTCTTACAGCGAAAACAGTATAGATGCAATGGTATTTAAAGTCAAACTGAATACAATATGCGGAACTGTAAGAATGACTTAGTTTAAAAAAAAAAAAAAAAAAAAAAAAAAAAACTTCACTAGCACGTATAGTGTATTATGTGAAGAGCGACTGAGATGAATGATATAAAGGATGCAGGTTTTTAAAACGAATACCTCATGTTGTACAGACTGAAACAACATTCGGGCCACTTGAATTTTCCGAGTTTCAGTTATAACATACTACGCATGCTCAGTGCTTATTCGAACAAATGTAACTTTTCATTCTGAAAAGAAATTTTAAAATGTTATATTTGTTCGGATCAAAGTTATGCATAATTAAAGGACAAAACTAAAATTCTTTCAATGATTTATTATCATAATACACTGCTCTCTTAAATTGACTGGGCATATTGGAAATTCAATTAATGTCTTTCCCCAAACACGCTGTGAAATGTTTCATATAAACTAATTTTTATCTCTGAAAGGAAGCAAAAATGAGCAAAATTATAGTACTTTTTTGTTTGAAATATCTCAAAGAATATTGGAGACAGATATCAGAGAAAAATGGGAGTATAAGGGTACAACACATCACTTATTCATAGAGTTCAAAAAGGCGTATGACTCGGTTAAGAGAGAAGTTTTATATAATATCCTTATTGAATTTGGTATTCCCAAGAAACTACTTCGATTAATTAAAATGAGTCCAGTGAAATTTACAACAGAGTCCGAATAGGCTAGTTTCCATCTGATGCTTTTCCAATTCACTGCGGACTAAAGCAAGGAGATGCACTATCACCTTTACTTTTTAACTTTATTCTAGAATCTGCCATTAGGAAACTTCAGGACAACAGACAGGGTTTGGAATTGAACGGGTTACATCAGCTTCTTGTCTATGCGGATGACGTGAATAAGTTAGGAGAAAATCCACAAACGATTAAGGCAAACACGAAAATTTTACTTGAAGCAAGTAAAGCGATAGGTTTGGAAGTAAATCCCAAAAAGACAAAGTATATGATTATGTGTCGTGATCAGAATATTCTACGAAATGGAAACAAAAATTTGAGATTATCCTTCGAAGAGGTTGAAAAATTCAAATATCTTGAAATAACAGTAACAAATATAAATGACACTCGGGAGGAAATTAAACGCAAAATAAATATGGGAAGTGCGTGTTATTATTCAGTTAAGAAGCTTTTGTCATCTAGTCTGCTGTCAAAAAATCTGAAAGTTGGAATTTATAAAACAGTTATATTACCGGTTGTTCTGTATGGTTGTAAAACTTGGACTCTCACTTTGAGAGAGGGACATAGGTTAAGGGTGTTTGAGAATAAGGTGCTTAGGAAAATATTTGGGGCTAAGAGGGATGAAGTTACAGGAGAATGGAGAAAGGTACACAACGTAGAACTGCACGCATTGTATTTTTCACGTGACATAATTAGGAACATTAAATCCAGACGTTTGAGATGGGCAGGGCATGTAGCACGTATGGGCGAACCCAGAAATGCATATAGAGTGTTAGATGGGAGACGGAGGGATAAAGACCTTTGGGGAGGCCGAGACATAGATGGGAGGATAATATTAAAATGGATTTGAGGGAAGTGGGATATGATGATAGAGAGTGGATTAATCTTGCACAGGATAGGGACCGATGGCGGGCTTATGTGAGGGCGGCAATGAACCTCCGGGTTCCTTAAAAGCCATTTGTAAGTAAGTAAGTATATCTGAAAGAAAATCCCCCTGAAATTAATGGCAACACTTACGGATCGTCCTGTATAATTTTATAGATCTGCCCTAGCAATACAATTTTATGGATCACAAACGAAATTTAGGAATTATAAACTGAATTCATGAAATATTATTTTGTTCTGGATATTATAAAATTTAAATATTTCATTTTCAAATATTCATGTTCCTGTTGTTCAAAGAGCTATAGGTTATAATATTCAACATTCACTGTGATAGCGAATATACCATTCATACAAGATTTTCTCTCATGGATTTGTCTTGATTGAATACGTTGCGTTTGTTCTTACCCTGGTTGTAAGGGAAAATGGAGCTAAACCATTACGTTTAATGGAAATGTAGGGAGTATTTGATTGAATACATTCACTACAGTTTCCCACATATTCAAACGTGAGTTTACGGTACATTTGGCCGGTAAGCTTTTGAGATCTGACCTCGTGGCATTAGTTCAGTATAATCTGCCTTGACTACAAGGCTTCCTTCAATTTAATGTGGCAAAAACAACGTTAAAGGAACTATATTAATAATACGACGTGGCTCAAGTTATTACAGCTCACAAGCATTCATCGCCACAATCACTAAAGCCTCTTTTGTCATTGCTTGGAGAGGGCGGCCCAGAGGCAGAGAAGCCCATGAAATCAACTTACTATTATATCTTGCTGGAAAATCACGATATGTGTTATATTATTCAAGGGGAAAAGAGAAAATTAGAATATTCTTTTTATAAAATATTACTTTTCAAGTATTAGGTAACAACGACAAATAAATATTTGTCACTAATAAATTTGTATTACAACTATTTTTTTATTCTTCTTGCAAAAAAGAATAGAGTAGAAAATTGTCTTTTGTATTTAGGCCTATTTTAGAAATCTTCCCAC
This sequence comes from Periplaneta americana, assembly GCF_040183065.1. NCBI lineage: Eukaryota > Metazoa > Arthropoda > Insecta > Blattodea > Blattidae > Periplaneta > Periplaneta americana. Next base: position 151,083,801 of record NC_091129.1, on the reverse strand, counting down.
CATTTGTGAGCTGCCACAAAAAGGACAAAGAATACTTTAAGCATATGAATCTGATTACAAGTTGATTGAACCATTGATTTTGTTTTTAAAATTAAACTCCCACAAATACATATATAACTGCAAATATGTTCATAGTGTGACAGCGACGTGAGATTCGAACTCACGACCAGCGTCCCGCAAGAAAGCAGATCGCACAGGCTCCACGGAACATTGAGTGACGTCGCGCGGTGGAGAGAAGAGAGAGGGTGTATTACGTCACGCGACGAGTTTGCGCGCGCATCTGGTGCTGGTAGAGAGGAGAGGGCCCTGGATTTCTCTGGAATGCCATCTCTAGAGACGGGTCGAACTTTCGAGGCTACGTCGCCGTAGTTATAAATTACGGTCGCGAAGGAACGACAGCAGTTTCAGTTTCTGAGTTTTCAGTTATTCAGTCAGTGAGAAAGCCAGAGCAAGCAAGCCAGCCGGAGTTCGACTCGAGTGTGCGTCCGCATCTGCGTCAGCATCCGAAGGCCTGAGTTCGAGTGCAGTGGACCGCAGTTGGAGGGACCTGAGTTCGAGTGCAGTGGACCGCAGTTGGAGGGACCCGAGTTCGAGTACAGTGAACTGTCTCTGAAGGTCTGTGGTTCGAGATACCGTGAACTCGAGTGACTGAGATAGAAGAACTGTGAACTGAGAACTGGTAGTTCTGATTTGTAAATAGTGCTTTGTAAATATTAGTTAAGATTAACAGTTCATTGTTGTGCGTAATAGTCCAAGTAAATTGTCATTGTCGTCGGTGGAGTGCTATAACGAATATTTTGAGTGAAGATCCAATTGTTGACGAGAGCGTTTAAGGTGAATTGTAGAAAGGAATTATTGTTGTGACGAATAAATTACATTGTTGTAACTAATAAAGATCACAATAGATTAGTAGAAATATACCAGTTTTAGAGCGAGATAATTTTACGAAAAAGTAAAATAGCTATTGAACTTGGTTTGATTTCGAATATAGGTGATTCTTCAGGAGAGCAATTGATCCTTTCAATGCAGCTAAGGTTACAATCGGAATAATAGATGTAGGTATTCCAAGCCTCTCAAACACATCTGTATGTATGTATGTATGTATGTATGTATGTATGTATGTATGTATGTATGTATGTATGTATGTATGTATGTATGTATGTATGTATGTATGTATGTATGTATTTTTGTATTTATTAAAAACGGCATGTTCCATTACACTGAGTAATACTACATGCACTGAGCTCTCTTATAATATTACAGTTATTTACAATCATTTATAAAAATTCAAAGTTTACAATCTAATTTGAAGATCAGTTGATTTTGTTTTTGCCATTCACTTATTTCTCTCGACATATATGCTGCATTTATATTGATTTTCTGCAATTTAAAATTGACAATCTGATTTGGATTATTTTCTTTTCCACAATTTTCTCTTATTTTTTCTCTATAAAATGTTCTAAGGTCACAATTAATTATAGCTATCTACCGTTTATAGTTTACCATCTACTGTTAGACTGTGATGTTATTGCAGATTCTAAAATTATTGTTTTTTTTATGATACTCTAGTTTTACAATTATTTACAATTTCTACCATTTACATTTAACATTATTTACAATTCTTTTTTTTTTTTCTACAACTGGCTAATTTTCTCAAAAGGTATATCATTTACAAATTGTATAAGTTTCCTAGTATATTTTTTTATGAGGTCGTCTTTGTTAGGTGGCCAGTTTTCAGTTCTTAATACAGCCGCGATTAAAGCATCTCTTTCCTGATCTAAGAGTTTGCAATCGAACAATATGTATGTATGTATGTATGTATGTATGTATGTATGTATGTATGTATGTATGTATGTATGTATGTATGTATGTATGTATGTATGTATGTATGTATGTATGTATATTATCTTTACCTTTAAGAAAAAAACCTATATGTGGAAATACATGGAATATATTGATAATGTGACAATTTTAAATTTGCGTTTGTTACAAATGTAACAGAGGTGAAAATTTGTAGTTGTGTCATAAATGGGATAAAGGTTGATAATATTGCGATAGTTCTTTTTGAGAATTTATTACAATTTTACTGAGCGAGAGAAGGGCCGGTTTTGTGCATAAACTTGTACACGAACATTCCCTTAATAAGCTGAAGCAAAAAAACTGATCTTCCTCTTGCTCAGTAAAATTGTAATAAATTCTCAAAAAGAAGTAACACAATATTACTCATGTCACAATATTATCAACCTTCACCATACATATATACATACATACAAACATACATACATACATACATACATACATACATACATACATACATACATACATACATACATACATACATACATACATACATACATACATACATACATACATACATTAGATTAAGAATAAGTAATAAATACCAATAAGACATTAGTTGAGGGATTATATTCAAACATATTAAATTTGTCAAAATAGAGTAAAATAAAATATGATTGTATTAAGTTAATATAAATAATAATGTAGGATACAAGTCTCATAATAGAATATCAGAATACTTAATAACAATGTAACATATAAATATACACTATTCAAAATTATTTCTAAGTTTATAATATGATATATTCATTCTAGTCACAATAGCATAAATTACATTGCCCTATAAGTAATAAATTCTGTCGCATATATAATTGTAAGAACATTGTAATCCTGCAAGCACAAACCAGACATGTAGTATTGCTGATGTAATGGAGCATGTTGTCCAAATAAAGATTGAAAAAAAAAACATACATACATACTTACATACTTTTGTTACTGTTAGAGGAAGGTGAAAATTAAAAATCAATTTATCATCATCATCATCATCATCATCATCATCATCATCATCATCATCATCATCATCATCATCATCAAGTACATAGGCTACGCTATCTACGTAATTTTGTTTTTTTATTGTTGACGGTTAAAAATTAGTCGATTTTCGTAAAAATACTAATTTTTAAGTTGCCTTTGGAGTAAATGAAGAACTGACGTGATGGTCAGTCAATATTTGCGAAAATGTAATAAACATTTCTTTCATTTTCATGTTTAAAGGGGGGAAAAATGAAAATCAATAGTTTAGAAAACATTATTTCTCATAATACTTAACACTAAATGTCATATTTCCTTCGTATATGAATAATGTAAAAATAGACGTTTTGTTTAAAAACATTTTTATTTGCCTTTGAAGTAAAACAGAGTGAAAATCAATACATTAATTAATATATTGCTATTTTAATGTTGTCTTTAAAAGTAAAATAATTGAAAATAGTCAATTGAATATATGCATTTCGTAACGCTATCCTTGAAGATAAAAATTGCTGCAAATCTAGTTGAGACGGTGTCGGGTGGAGTTCCCGGGTAGCTCAGTGGTAGAGCGCTGGTACGTTCAACCAGAGGTCCCGGGATCGATACCCGGCCCCGGAACAATTTTTCCCTTGAAATTATTCAAATCTGCTTTACAGGGAGCTTCACCTGAAAGACTAGATTTGCATAATATATACGTTACTGTGTACGTTAACAGAAAACCACAATTCCAAGTCACACAGAGATTGTGTGCACTCGTTGTGGGTCTCTGGCGTTTCGTCAGCCCACGCGAGTTGTGTGGATATAAAGGGAAAAGTTGAGACGGTGTCGGGTGGAGTTCCCGGGTAGCTCAGTAGTAGAGCGCTGGTACGTTCAACCAGAGGTCCCGGGATCGATACCCGGCCCCGGAACAATTTTTCCCTTGAAATTATTCATAAAAATTGCTGTTTTATAATTGAGCCGTTTAGAGCAAGAGTGGTGTAAGTCAAAAATGAGTAATGAGGGTTAAAGTAAACATTCTATAAAAAAACTGCGCAAAGTAGGAATTAATATTCAATTTATTTAAACTATTAGTAGTCAGTGAATAGCAGGAAGGCCATATTAATTGGTACTTTGCACTGTATTTTACAGAATTTTTACTTTAAATCTCATTACCCAATTTTGACTTACACCACTTTTGCTCTGAACGGCTCAATTGTATATGGCGAACAAAAAAGTAATAATTGTGTAATTTTATGAAGAACTCGTTTAATGAAATCAGTACAATACCTAACCCATATTAGTTGGTTTCAATCTTTTCGCTTCTCTAACATAATGAACCGATTCTATAGCGTCGCCAGAAAAGTTTTCGCTAGAGTGAGAACTCATCGAGGAGAGGGAAGTGAGGGAGCCCAGCACCTGTACAGTGTTTTCTTAGCCATGGTGTGCCTCGCGAGAGCTGAGAAAGACGGATGGGAGAGGAGAGTTAGGATCGATTCGCAGCGGCAGGATTACATGACAATGCAGGTCCCATACTCGTATTTCGTCGCCGACATCCTCCTGCAGCCTCCACGTGCCTCTCTCACCTCTCCAAGACGTACGTATAGGGGGTGACTTTACCTACACCAGTTTGTGAGAATTATGTGCGTCCCTTCCTCTAGGCGGCAGCCAACCCCTCATCCCTACCAGATCACCAATAACAATTGGTGAACGTGTTCTGGAACAGGAATTGCCCAATGATTCCCAAGACTACCCCATCCCCTTCGAAATCTTCACCCTGCCGCCCATTTTTTTTTTTTGCCCTTGTGTCTGATGTTCTATCCCCCACTCGTTCCTGCAGCCTTTCCTCTACCCCATGTACCAAATTCGTCGTCTTCTCCAGGAGTATTCCTTCTCTACTACGTTATATTCCTTCCGCTTCATTAATCTTTCAAAAGAATTCCATTGCTTCACTTGGTAATATATATAACGAACGGTTTTAAATCACGCCATGTTTCTGCTTCGAGACGCCCGGAATTTCTGAGAGGAAGAATAGAAAGACATATATACAAACATTTCTCTTATAGCCTATTTTTTTATCATAATCGAATTGTTTTTCTATTTCATTCCTATATTTATCTCATATCCGTTAATTGATTTAGGGACGTTCTCCGACATACGTAGCAACAATTCACAACAGAGGCCCGAAAATGGGTCCATCTATCATTGCCGTACAGCTCTGTTCTACAGGATCCCGCAGAGTAACTTGGGGGGCCTAAATTCTGTATTCTTCATTTATTCGAGCCCCCTGACTAACTTCCATACCTACTTGCATTTGCAATACGAAGCGGCACTGCCTTAATATATTTAATAGTTGAAGTATAATCACGTGAAATATAAATGTCTTTTATAAAGCCTTTCATTCATAGTTTTCTGCCCAAGGGAGGGTCTTTCACTACAAACCCAGCATTCTCAAATCTTTCCTATTTTGTGCCTTCCTTTAGTCTCCGCATATGATCCATATATCTTAATGTCATCTATCATCTGATATCTTCTTCTGCCACAAACTCTTCTCCCGTTCACCATTCCTTCCATTGCATCCTTCAATAGGCAGTTTCTTCTCAACCAGTGACCCAGCCAATTCCTTTTCCTCTTTATAATCAGTTTCAGCATCATTCTTTCTTCATGTGCTCTTTCCAATACAGCTTCGTTTCTTACTCTGTCCATTTCACACTCTCCATCCTTCTCCATATCCATATTTCAAATGCTTCTATTCGCTTCTCTTCACTTCGTCGTAATGTCCATGTTTATGCCTCATACAATGCTACACTCCACACAAAGCACTTCACTAGTCTCTTTCTTAGTTCTTTTTTCCAGAGGTCCGCAGAAGAAGCTCCTTTTTCTGTTAAAAGCTTCCTTTGCCATTGCTACTCTCCTTTTGACTTCTTGGCAGCAGCTCATGTTACTGGTTATAGTACACCCCAAGTATTTGAAGCTGTCCACTTGCTCTACTGCCTCATTTAGAATTCGCAAGTTTACCTTCTTTATTTTTCTTCCTATTACCGTATTCGTAGTCTTGTTGGCATTTATTTTCATTCCATACTGCTCACAGGTGTTATTTGCCTTCAGTATTAATCTCCTCTTCTGCTAACAACGCCATATCATCAGCAAATCTTACACACTTTATTATTCTTCCTCCTACTATCACTCCTCCTATGTTATGAAAACAGTTCTTCACCAAATCCTCCAAGTAGATGTTGAACAGAGTAGGTGATAAAGGGCATCCTTGTTGTACTTCTCTCCCTGTTTCACTTCCTTCTCCTATCCTGACTTTGAATCGTTGTTTCATATAGAGGTTTATTAATTTTTCTAACATTGAGGAATAACAAAGTAAAATGAAAAACAGAACTTACCACCAAAATGTTCACCTTCCTCTAAAATGCAATAATGATAAACGTTTCAACAGTTCAGCTTCTAACTGCAAACTAACACATTCCACGAAAGAGAGTATTAGTGCGTAGTAATCTGGAAGGCTTCCGCTAGAATACAACACGTCTCAGGTCGTATACTTACTTACTGGCTTTTATGGAACCCAGAGGTTCATTGCCGCCCTCACATAAGCCCGCCATTGGTCCCTATCCTGAGCAAGATTAATCCATTCTCTATCATCATATCCCACCTCCCTTAAATCCATTTTAATATTATCTTCCCACCTACGTCTCGGCCTCCCTAGAGATCTTTTTCCCTCCGGCCTCCCAACTAACACTCTATATGCATTTCTGGATTCGCCCATACGTGCTATATGCCCTGCCCATCTCAAACGTCTGGATTTAATGTTCCTAATTATGTCAGGTGAAGGATACAATGCGTGCAGCTCTGCGTTGTGTAACTTTCTCCATTCTCCTGTAACTTCATCCCTCTTAGCCCCAGATATTTTCCTAAGAACCTTATTCTCAAACACCCTCAATCTCTGTTCCTCTCTCAAAGTGACATTCCAAGTTTCAGAGCCATACAGAACAACCGGTAATATAACTGTTTTATAAATTCTAACTTTCAGATTTTTTGACAGCAGACTAGATGATGAAAGCTTCTCAACCGAATAATAACACGCATTTCCCATATTTATTCTGCGTTTAATTTCCTCCCGAGTGTCATTTATATTTGTTACTGTTGCTCCAAGATATTTGAATTTTTCCGCCTCTTCGAAGGATAAATTTCCAACCTTTATAGTTCCATTTCGTACAATATTCTGATCACGAGACATAATCTTATACTTCGTCTTTTCGGGATTTACTTCCAACCCGATCGCTTTACTTGCTTCAAGTAGAATTTCCGCGTTTTCCCTAATCGTTTGTGAATTTTCTCCTAACATATTCACGTCATACGCATAGACGAGAAGCTGATGTAACCCGTTCAATTCCAAACTCTATCTGTTGTCCTGAACTTTCCTAATGACATATTCTAGAGCAAAGTTAAAAAGTAAGGGTGATAGTGCATCTCCCTGCTTTAGCCCGCAGTGAATTGGAAAAGCATCAGATAGAAACTGGCCTATACGGACTCTGCTGTAAGTTTCACTAAGGCCCAATTGTATAAAACTCCCTGACTAAAGATCAACTTTGATCGAAGATCGAAAAGTGAACCGAGTTCAGACACTTCTTCTATTGTATAAAACTTTTATGCCATCAAATTACCATGGTTCAAATGCAATCTAAGTTCACGTGAAAAGGATTTGGCAACATCGCATAAATAGGTGAAATAAGTGATGCGCGGACCATGTTATACAGGTTTGTTCAGTGTTGCCAGTCTAACGGCTTTAACTCTTTTTCAACAACAATTTCTCTTAGCTTTTATATTGCTTAAATAGGGATTTAGTGACCTTTTTAGCACGCCATAATGACAAAATTTAATCTTTCTTTGTTGATAATGAGAAATCTAGCGACTTTACAACTACTTTTTGGCGACTTTCCGTATTACACTCTGTTGGAGACACTGGTTTTTTGTGCAATGTAAATAATGGCGGACAATAAGAAGAAGGTTGACTGTTCTCCAAGTTGTTATCATGTTATGGTGTTTGATACTGCTAAACATAATAAAGCTTTATAAAACGACAATTTTCGTTTAGTAATACAGTTAATTGAACATTTATGAATGTACCTGTCATATCCATTTGTTGTTATAAACATAATATAATTATAGGTTATGTTATTTGATACTGCTGAACACGATAGAGCCTTATAATATTTAAGAATGTTTGTGTATTAAGGCAGGAAATTGAAAGAAATATATATATATATACATATATACCTAACATATCTATTAGGCCTAATATTAATAATAATGGATATTTTATTTGCACAATCTGTCACTCGTATATTTCAAACAGAAAAGAAATAACTGAACTTGGATCATCTAACTTAATTTTTGCAGTCAAAGTTGACTTTAGTTTGAGACAAATTAATCTCAGATTAGACTTTATACAACACAAAATTCCAAGTTCAGCTGAAACAAGGATCAATTTAACCTCTGATCTAAGATGGTTTATACAATCGGTCCTAAGACACATTTTAATTGAACTAGTTTCTTGGGAATACCAATTTCAATAAGAATATTATATAAAACTTCTCTCTTAACCGAGTCATATGCCTTTTTTAAATTTATGAATAACTGGTGTACTGCACCCATATACTCCCATTTGCTCTAATATCTGTCGTATATTACACTATTTCATATTTTTACTACTGTTTGATATTTGTAACACTTTCTCTTCTATATAGGCCTACATATTGTGAATCTTTATCCATGCTCTTAATTTATCGTAGTTCATCTCTTCATAAAGTGAAATACTAGCACCAGAGGAGCCTGCAGACGGTATTCTGCATTATAAACTGGTAAGATGCAGATTCGAGGAGAAGGTCGAAAGGATAGGCACGCATGTCACCTCACACAATTCAATTCCAGCAGCCAGTTCGTCGCTTCACCCAGCCACCCTCTCTCTACCTGTTACATGGGAACCCGTCGGGAACCTTTGACAGAACGTGAAAGACCTCCGAGCGTATGAAGGTCGCGGAGGATCGCAGATACCTCTCTAGACCTTTCGAAGATATATGTAGAATCACTATTTGAGGTGCAAGATAAGAAAGAATAGTAGTGTTGTAAGAATGAAGGAAAAAGAGAAGGAGCAGCAAATGTAAACATACGGGGGAACAGCGCGGCGACGCAGGAAAAGAGAAAGGACGGGAAGAAAGAAAACAAAATGAAAGTCGAAGTCAACAGAATAACCGAACCATATCGCCATCATTTTGTCCCCTCTCTACTTCACTTTTTGTGGGCCCTATGAGATAGATTCTATTGAAAAGAAGAAGCCTGCCATGTGAGTCAATACTCTTACACGTTTTTCTATTGTACAGAAAAATATTAAACGGATAAAGCAAATAATAATAATAATAATAATAATAATAATAATAATAATAATAATAATAATAATAATAATAAGGTAAAAAAGGTAAAGGTATCCCCGTCACATGTCATGAAGGCACTTGGGGGGCATGGAGGTAGAGCCCCATGCTTTCCATAACCTCGGCACTAGGGTGAGGTGGTGTGGTCGGCACCACGCTCTGACCGCCTTTCACCTCCGGGAGAGACCCGGTACTCAATTTTATAGGAGGCTTAGTGAACCTCGGAGCCGTTCTAGAAGTTTGGCAACGAGAAAAATCTCGTCACCACTCGGGATCGAATCCCGGACCTTCCAGTCCGTAGCCAAATAATAATAATAATAATAATAATAATAATAATAATAATAATAATAAAAGTTAAAAAAAAGGTAAAGATATCCCCGTCACATGCCATGGAGGCACTTGGGGGGGGGGGCATGGAGGTAGAGCTTCATGCTTTCCATAACCTCGGCACTAGGGTGAGGTGGTGTGGTCAGCACCACGCTCTGACCGCCTTTCACCTCCGGGAGAGACTCGGTACTCAATTTTATAGGAGGCTTAGTGAACCTCGGAGCCGTTCTAGAAGTTTGGCAACGAGAAAAATCTCGTCACCACTCGGGATCGAATCCCGGACCTTCCAGTCCGTAGCCAAATAATAATAATAATAATAATAATTATAATAATAATAATAATAATAATAATAATAACAATAATAATAATAATAATAATAATAATAATAATAATAATAATAATAATGTTAGGAAGAGTCTCTCTGAGTTTCTTCATTGCAAGCCAATTATACCACATATATTAGATAGCCTAAATTAAATTATGTTCCTCAAGTTTTTAGAAAAATGTATGAAATATCGTTTGAAATGTATAATTTTGACATTTATTCTACAGGTTGGAAATATTTTAATGAAAGTTTTTTTTTTAAGGGGACACTCCGCTAAATTATGTTCCTCAAAACTTCATAGAAAAATGTATGAAATTTCGTTTGAAATGTATAATTTTGACATTTGTTTTACAGGTTGGAAATATTTTAATGAAAGTTTTTTTTAAGGAGACACTCCGCTAAAAATGACAACTTTTTTTTCCTAATCATTTTTTCAACCAAATTTTGAGAGCATATTTACTATGTAAAGGACTAAAAAAATCCAAAATTTGAACACTCAAATGTTTTGGCTTTTGATTTTTTGTTTTTTTTTTTGTTCTATTTCTTTTAGAAATATTTTGAAACCCAAGTTTTTCGTAGAAGATCTTAATTTTTAAGTTTCCTTTTTTGTTTTCATTACGTTCACAAGACATATAGAACCATTTTGTGTGCATTCATTTTATGAAATATCTCATTTATTCAGTTTGAAAATACTTTTTGAAGTTTTGGAAATGTTATTTTTTCTATAAATCATGAATAAAACGTTAATAAAACAAACTAGCAGCATTTCTTACAAAATAAATGCATAGAAATATGCAGCTATCTCATGAATACTTACAGTAAAAATTTCGTCCAGATTGATTAATATTTGGCATAAAAAAAGTTGGTGTTGAATGAAAAAAAATTACGGAAAAATGGATTTAAAAGTAAAATGAATATTTATGTAACACATACCTATTAAAATTCTCCTCCGCTACATTCAACTAGTAACTCCAGAGAGCCAACTTAAGAAAAAAGTTACTAGATCTGCAATCATAAATTTGCAAAAAAAAAATTGATAAAAAAATAATTTTGACAGCTCTTTAAATGCAATGCCCTCTTACAATCTTAATTTATACAAATTTTTAAAACACATTTGTAATCAGAATTGAACTAAATCTATTTGGGGTATGAAAAAATAAATTCTAAGAAGTGAAATGGCCAATATTTTTTATTTTCGGAAAATGTTCATGAATTTCAGAATCTAAGAGACGAATCTTTCGCACAGTACGAATGGAAAAATCCTGTACTATTTCTGTGGCTCCAAGACAAAATGTGATACGTATTGCAATTTTCGAGAATCGAACATTTAAAGTTTGAGCGATCATGTTTCATAACAGCGGGTAAAGAGAAAAATAGGTTAATAGAAATATGCATGCCATCTTTTGCAAACATAAAGAGCCATCAGGATGCACAGCATATAACAAAATCTCATTTTTTGCCAAAAATTAACATATCACCTTTTGCTTTGGAACCACAGATTTTGTTCCTTTACTCTTAGATTTCGCAGAAATAATTATTTCACATATTAATGTTTGATCCCATTATCTTCTAAGTACATTTAAAAATAGCCTACACATTTTATAAACATCTTTACCTGTGTTGCCAGCTGTAGTGTACGGAAAGTCGCCAAACAGTAGTAAAAATCGCTAGATTCCTTAACATTTATCAATACGGGAAGTTATATTTTTGTCACTACAGAATGCTGAAAAAGTCGCTAATTTGGCAACACAGGTTTTTACAGTTATCAATTCTAACAAATGTTTTACATAATATTTATGTCACGTTTAGGATTTAAGAGTATTTGAATACTTTTAAGCATTAATAAATCTCATCAAGTAGGCTAATTTATGTTTGGCAACGCTGTTATCAAACTATAGAACCGTGCTTCATCCAAAGACCTGAATACCAAGTGCAGTTATCTCGTGAAATAGGTCCGATGTTAACACTAACTACATAACCGCCCTCACTGCGAAGAAGAGGCGTTTCCATACGTTAGTGAGTACAACTGAATTTATCGCGACGTTGCAATTATTTCTAGAAACAAAGTCGATTTACCACTGAATAAAAAGAAATAACGCAAAATGACAAACGAAAATTTTGTTTCTTTTATCTTAAGGATTTATTCTGTGACATTACTGTCACTGAACAACTTTCATGTTATATTTAGACCGCAAATTTTTAATAAAAATTGTATTAATATTGCGTGCATAACAAATATTGTTTAGAAATTTTGTGCCTATCTCAGGCTCGTAGATAAACGTTATATTCACCGCTAAATTAATAAAAGATAAAAATCCACATAATCCTAACCTTAGATAAACTTATTGCATTCTCTTTGTGCTGATAATGTTTCTGTATACAGTATAATCTTGACACCCCTAAACATTTTTGCACTCCGAAAGCTTCCGGCAAGATATATTACACATAACTCTGATTTTATTTTCATACAGACGTTTGCAGTAATGTTCATATAAAACTCAATCTCTTGCAAACGAGAGCGGGTACGTTTTATTCCATTATGTATGGAGAAAAACTCTTTTGTTATAAAATTAGATGGCAGCCTGAAGCTATGATGCGAAATAAGTCGAAAACTTGAGAAGAAAATAATAATAAAAAAAAAATTCTTCATTCATTGCTTCATTAGAGCTGCCTCATAAAATTAACTGGTATTCAGTTTCAATTAACATCGTTTTCCAGCTATTAACGTCGACTCTGTATTATTATAATGAAGAGGAGAGGAAAATGGGGAAGGAATTGGGTAAGGGAGGAATGGAAGGAAGCGGGCGCTTGGATCCATAAAACCAGCAGCAGCAGAAACCTCGGTCATTAAGCAAATGGGACGGCTCTTCAAGTCGGACAAGGAATTCAAACTCTCAGTTAGCAGTAAGACTTTCACCTGTGTTTCTTTCTGAAATGCATGCCGCTGTTAATAGGTCAAGATCAGTGTACGAAAAAGTATATCATCACATAACTTCTTTCCTTATTATACACTAGCCGTACCCGTGCGCTCCGCTGCACCCGTTAGAAATAAATATAAAGTAATTACATAATTAAAATAGGACATTTGATCCAGGGAACATTCGTGTTTGATAGAAGGATAAATCGTTTAATATGTTACTTAATTTAAATTGTATTTAAAATATTAAAATGCGATCATTTTGATCCAGAGACCACTCATTTGGTGCAATGACAATTCCTTTAACATGTTTCTTAATTGTTATTACCAATTATTTTTGGAAAAGCGAAAATTAACAGAAACACTTCGGCTACAGATTTATTATTATGTTTATATTATATTATATTATGAAAAAGTGTGTTGGTAACGGATGTACTCGAATTAGAAAGTTTTTAATTTGTTGTGGGAGCTCTTGAATCTCAGGAGGAACAACTTTTACAACAGCGCAACATAATCTGCTTGGCCCATTACCCAATTTTTTTGCATTGCATTTATTGCATATGTATTTTATGTATTTTAACATGATTCAATTGAGCGTAGTTAAAATTTGAATTATAAAATAATGCATTGCTAAGCTAACGTACTATTACTGCATACTAAATCAATATACTCTCGTTGTTCGTTAATTCTCTGAGATAAAAATGAATATGTTCATAAACATTATTATAAGAAATACAGGAAATGAATATACAGAATAACCTATCAAGTTTTCTGTGCATAAGAAGCTATTTTCATCTTACCTGTCCTCGATTCACTCACAAGTTACTGTAATAACATTATAGCATTATGTCCATCCAGAGAAACTACACTTTCCAATGATGAAATAATTATTTATACAAATCGGTTAATTTAGCTATGTTTCATAGCTTTCGATTGTTGTGTCCAAGGCCCCTTATAGACGAAGTCATTTGTTTTTTATTTCAATACGCCGCCTTAGATGACAGTTATTTTAATTTTCAAACTCATTTATCTCATTAAATATCAGTCCTATCAAAATTTTTAAGAGAATAAAAGTTATCAGAAATCATTTTTAAAGAAACTTTTGTAATGTAACATATTTCACAAAAATCAATAATAAGCGAGATATTTCGATTTATTTAATTCAGGCCCCCTTATAACTCCCCTTTTAAATAATGTATTTTGAATGCCATATAGCCTATAATCTAAGTACAACGAACTTAATTTATATTCCAATTTTCATCGAAATCGGTTCAGCCATTGTCGCGTGAAAAGGTAACAAACATACAGACAGACAGACATACAAACAAAAATTTCAAAACAACGATTTTCGGTTTCAGGGTGGTTAATTATATATGTTAGGACCAATTATTTTTGGAAAATCGAAAATTACCAGAAAAATTTCGGCTACAGATTTATTATTAGTATTAGTATAGATAAGCCTACTATGCATCAATTAGGACAATTACTATATTAACTGGGACGCGTGGTAGCGTCGCAGTTAAGGGGAGAGGATGGTATTTTTTGATGAAAAATGAGTAAATTAAAAAAAAATCTTTAAAATACTCTGTGATATGCGCGGAATGCATAGCATAACATTTTGTGGGTATTTGTGCCCTTATCGGATGTTGAGTCGCCATTTTTAAACTTCCTGCATTATGGATTTTTAAATCACTCGCCCACTTTTATTGTTGTTTCCGGTAAATTAAATTTCCAAAAATTTTTTTTTCTTTAAAATACCCTTTGATATGTGTGGAATGCATTGCATAACATTTTGTGGGTATTTGTGCCCTTATCGGATGTTGATACGTCATTTTTAAACTTCCTGCGTTATGGATTTTTAAATTACACGCCCGCTTTTATCGGTTTCCAGTAACTTCTTCTTCTTTTTTTTTTTTTTTTTTGCCACATTGCCAGACAAAAATGGATATGATTTCTGAACTATTAAAGATACATGCATGCAATTTATAACACACATTCTTTAGACTATTAGGAAACTCTTCTCTAAAACAGAATTTTGTTAATTGATTTCATGTTAAAAAGACGTCCGTTTGTTTGCAAGAAAGGAAATCAGAAAATTGTTATTGAATTTTAATTTTATTTTACAAACGTAGGGGCTAATATCAAAATTCTGTTACAGAGAGTTTGTAGAACATGCTTTTGCAAATACATTGTAAAAAAATTGTTTGAATCTATCTTTAAAAACGGTTTAGATATATCGGTTTTAGTACAATCCTGCATTGGGTATATTTTTTTTCAAATTTGGGCCCCAAATAATATTTTTTTTTCAAAATATTTTTATTTGGTTGAGTTGCTACAGTTATAAGCTCTCTACATAGAAAAAAAAATAATATTTTACACCAAATAGGAAAAAAAGTTTTAAAAAATACCATCCTCTCCCTTTAAGGCGTAACGCTGCAAAGCGAGGGTCGCAGGTTCGATTCCCGATGGGGGTCATAGATTATCTCTATTCAGCTAGTTCTTCCAGCCGTACTACGGCCTTGGGACTTACTCAGTCTCTAACAAGTGAGTGCCAGGGGCACAAAAGTGTGCCATTGCACGTAAGAAATGTTTTCTACGTGACACGTAAACTACACGTAGAACGAGTAAAATACACAATCTACCAAAAAGTAATTGGGCACCGTTTTTGCTCCTTTAGAACTTCGTGGTACCACCTCTTGTTGCTATAACAGCAGCCATCCTGCCAGGCACGCTCTCCACTAGTTAATGTAGGATATCCACTGGAATGCGTCGCCATTCCTCTTGTAACATGGCACTCAGTTGGATAATGGAAGTTGGCCGCATCTCCCGACACCTCAATCGTCAGTCGAATTCGTCCCAAATGTGCTCAATGGGATTGAGATCAGGACTCTGTGCAGGCCAGTCCAACCGGTGAACATTATTATCTGCATACTAGTGCACAGTAGCCCCCGAAACATGGGGCCAACTTCCATTGTCCAACTGAGTGCCATGTTGCAAGAGGAATGGCGACGCATTCCAGTGGATATCCTACACAAACTAGTGGAGAGCATGCCTGACAGGGTGGCTGCTGTTGTAGCAACAAGAGATGGTACGACGAGGATCTAAAGGGGCAAAAACAGTGCCCAATTACTTTTTGGTAGACAGTGTACGTAGAAGACGTAAAGTAAGTAAAAAACTAGAAAAAAATGAAAGAAAACGCGATTTTTGCGATTAGATTACGTTTTCCTATAGTCTAGTATCCCCGGTATAAAAAATCTTAGTGAAATGAGCACCTAAGATTAGGCCTAATTTGTTCAAAACTATGGCACCTAATACTCCGCTACTTTCTAAATAATTGTTTTAACACGTTGGATCTCAATGTTGTATTATGTTAAATACCTTTAGTCAGTTGTACTGTATAAAATTAATTCAATGGACTCAAATATTCTGTGAAGAATTTAAAGAAATCTCAGCTTCATTTCGAGACATTCTTCCTCTCTGCCTGAAGTCATTACATCACTGTAAATAGCAGATTCTCCCTTGAATCACTCATTAAATGTTTCTTATAGTATCATATTCAGTTTGTGGTTCATTCTAGACAGCAGGGCAGAAAATGTAATATATACAGGTTGTTTCCGAAGTGGTGTTACAAACTTTCAGAGATGATGGCGAAGAGGACATGTATCAATTTGAGATAAGGAACCATGGTCCGGAAATGACTGAGTCGAAAGTTATAAGCAAAAATATTTGTGTGGAAATGGAATTGTAATTTGGCGACACTTGACCTCCTTCCCTTAATCTTTGGAACAGTCGTGGAAAAATGGTATGGGCCGGATGTCTCCTACGTGGGTACTTGTCCCGATACAATCTGTGAGGTTGTCTACTGTTCCCATTGGCTCATCCGTATTCGAAAATCAGGTCTGCTTATTCCGCTCTCGTGTACTCCTCCATTTCACTAGGACTGATCGACTGGATACTGCAACTTGTACGCATACACTGCTGTCTACAGACGTGCATATCAGGACCGACCATGTCCGTTACACATTACGCTATCTGCATTGCTTTAGTGTAGTTTCCTGTCCCCATCCCTCAGACAGTGCACTGAATGGAATACTGTAAGTAGACAACGTAAACAACGTCAGATGAATACAGTATGTGTAAGATGTACAGATAAATACACATAAATAAGGTGTACAGAGGAATAAAATTATTTCACTTCCACACAACTATTTTTGCTTATAACTTTGGACTCTGTCATTTCCGGACCAGGGTTCCTTAACTCAAATTGATACATGTACCCTTCGCCATCATCCCTGAAAGTTTGTAACACCACCTCGGAAACACCTTGTATGTATATATTTTTTTTGGATTTAATTATAATTAATTATGATTGATTGTGAATAATAATTTTAGTATACAACATAGCCACATGTTTAAGCTTTAATTTGGTACCTTAATGAAGTCTTTTGCACAATTGGAAGTCTATTTTTTGTCCGACGGAAGGATAATAAATGTCAGAAAATATGAAACAGGAGAAAACAGATACTGAAAATGGCATAAGATATCTAAAATATAATGTGCTTATATTATAAATGCCCGAATAATTATGCAATTATTGAGATAATGGGTACAAGTTGCATATTTTTGAAAACTACAAGAGGATGGAAGGCCTTATGGCCTTAATCCTCTCAGATTAAATAAATAAATAAATAAATAAATAAATAAATAAATAACTTAATTAATTAATTACTAAAATTTTGAAGAAATCTGACGTTTTTAGAGACGATATATACCTTAAATCCGACATGTAAGAGAAGACGTTTCACAATAGAGAACCTGGAGAAATCATTGGTTGTTTTACTGTTATAATTATTACGTGAAAAGTAAAGGAAGTTAAAAAAATTTGAAAAGTTTGAGATGTATCAATTTCAATATGTTTCTAAAATGAGTAATTAATTAATATATTTATAGAAAAAAGAGATTCAATAAAAATGTCGACGGCTTGGTGACAATTATTACTGTAACTAATGTTCACTCGTATCAAATTATTAAACCAAATAAATCCCTGAAGTGTATTTTTTACTGCATATATATTTTAACTTACGTATAGTTCAAATTTCAACAGGCTTAATTGCATAGTTGCATGCACATTTTCAGGTTTTTAGTGCATAAAGTTCCGTGGTCTAGTTTTTTGTTTCTATTTCAATTTGCTAATGCCTTTGCACTAAAAATGGAAACTATCACAATAACAGAAACTTGACAAGGCTGTAGCAGATGTTATTTTTCCATCTCGTATTAAATCTGTCTCTAATCTTTATAACTTCTAATCTATATAATTATAGATTAACATTGCAGTTTTAAACGAAACTGAATAAGTATCTCTTAAAGCTTGTTTGATATTGGGAGAGTACACTTTGCAAACATAAGACACTTCATCCCTTAACTGACGATGTGTAGCCTACAAGAGCATTACTGTGTTTCATATTACCTACAAAATTAGCTTTATAATCGACTTTCATCCTCTTATCGACACGCGATTGCTAGGTCAAGTAATTACAGAAGTAAAGAACAAACAGAGCTATCTCTCCGTCTTCACTTGCCCAAGAAGTTCGCAATATAAACTCTAACATGTTCAGTAGTTGGTAGATTATGAAAATTGTTTGCAATTATGAAAGTCGATGTTGGAAATTATCTTAACTACAAAGATATACCCTGCATTCTTCAGGCCATTAATAATCTCTATGACCAACAGAAAGTTCATCAAGTTTGTAATATTAGCATTTATGAAGTTGAAATCTCTCAACAGAATAAGCGGATTGTATAACAGAAACTTCAGAGCAATTTGCGACACGAATACACCTATCCAAGTACTGCGTGTTGTAGATGATTGATAGATGAATGGAAGTACCATTACCATACAGGTGATGTGAGTTGAAATCTGGTGAATTCTGTTAATAAATGAAATAATGATTTCGTAACAAAATAATTAATTTGCAAAATAAGAATAAGATCTTAGGTATAAACAGATTTATTATACATCTGTCCGTATCATCTCCGTATTCAGGTAAGCACGAACTGCATTGTGGAAATGTGGCGGAGCCCCATCTTGCTGATAGATGAAATCGTCATCGAGATCTTGTCTAAGTTGAGGCACCAACCATTGCTCCAACATGTCCAGATATGAATGTTCAGTCACAGTAGCCTCAATGAAGAAGAAAGGTTCGTACAGTTTTCGTTGTGACAACGCGCAGAAAACATTCACCCTTGGTGAATCACGCTCATCAATGATTCTGTAAGGTTTCCGTGTACCCCAAACACGACAGTTGTGCTTATTAATTTTCCCACTCTTATGGAATGTCGCTTCGTCGCTGAAAATTAAGCGGCTGAGTAAGTAATCGTCGTCTGCTGCCTGTTGTTGTATCTGGCAAGAAAACTCGTGTGAGATGTCTGATCGTTGGACAGGACGTGCTGGAGTAAGGGACAGATGTTTCATGACATGGCCACCAAGGTCACCCGATATGACTGCATGGGACTTTTTTCTATGGGGGTAACTAAAGGACCGTGTGTTTGTACCGCCTTTGCCACGTGATTTAGAGGAACTAAAAACCAGAATTCGAGAAGCTGCCGCCACGGTCACAGAGGATATGTTGAAAAGGGTATGGGAAGAGTTTGATTATCGTTTGGACATCTGCCGAGTCACTCGTGGTTCACATATTGAATCTCTGTAAGGTGTAAACAGAACTTTGAGAGTTTGACTTTAAACTGACGTGTGTTTGAAAGTGCTATCATAAGTAGTTTTTGTGTAATAAAATATTGAAAGTGTTACCGGACTTTTGACATGCCCTGTATGTGCAAACAATTAAGAATAAAATTACAGAAACTGAAATATAACATAAATAACATAAATTAACAAAAGAACACAAAACATAAGAGTATTTTTCGCCTAACAAATAAAGAGACCCGATAAGGTTTAATTCTCTCCCTCCATTTCCTCTTTTTCTTACTCAAGTAACGACAATTTTGGTCAGTTTCTTTCACTTCTTCATACCACTACATCTTATGCAAAATTATTCTGTAATATCAATTGCTGTTCGCCCAGCAAATAAAGAAAATCGATGAGTATTCGGCTGTTTGAGAGGTCAAGATCTCTGTTGCGAACAGATTGTAGAAAACCGTAGTCATGCAAGAAATTTGAAGAAATAAATTTGAAGACATATTAAAGCAACAGTATTGCCAGGGGTTACAAAAACGGCTGGGCGGATGTACATATAGAGAGAAAAATACAAAGTGTAGTGTCACAGCAAATTACGCAAAATGTAATTAAATATGTATTGTGTTAACTGAGACAACCACCGTGTTAGATAAATTATATCAAAAGCACATTCATCCACATTCCCTTTGCTGTTACAGTTCACAGACAATATTTCTACCTAGTTTCTCTTGCCATTTCCGTAAATTAAAAATGGAAACCAACTGTGAACCAATTGCCACGACTGGCTTCTTACGTACCCTGTGCAAAGGCAATGAGAGTTCTTTGAACGCATGAAATTTCTACTATGAGTAATGAATGATGAACTAGAAAATAATTTCATATTATGTATATTTATTGTCATCAAAATTACGTACAATTTGTATATCATTCGTTAAGGGTGGTCTTGTTACAGTTCTGTTTACCAGGAAACCACCTTAACTATATTTTAGTATTAATAACTATTAGTATATATTCCATACTACATACAATCATTCTAGTTATTTCTTAACAAAAACTCTTTCCCTTTAATTAATATTTCTTATATAGGCCTACATATGTTCATACCTTAGTTTTCCCTTCCCAATTTTTCTTTACTATATACAATTTTCCGAGTTCCCTCAATTTTTTTTTTCAGTTTACTGTTCTGTAGAATTCCCTATATGCTATTTTTACAATTAGTTTAGTAATGACTCCTGAATAAAATTTTTTTCTTGTCCATTCATTTTCTGGGAAAGACAGACGAATGTGTAACGCGTCTTCTTTTTGGGTTACATACTTTTTCTACGTCTCCTTTTCTATTTTTTAACCTCGAAATTCCCAATCTACACCCGTCTAGTCCCATCCTTTCTTCCCTGTTTTTAAATTTTGTATATTCTTCCTGTCCCCAAATGATTTTCATTTCTTTGTAATTTATTAATGATTTTAAACGGTTTAAATTGCTAAACATTTCCTCTCCATTATAATTTTGCCTAACAAATTTATATTAATTTCACCAATTTCTAGCCATAACCACTGCATAAATTATTTTATAATTCTTTTATCCAATTACACTTAGTTTTCTAGTCTGTAGTAATTTTAAACATCGTTTCAAGATATAATTTTCTTCTTTCTCTACAATATAATCCAAAAATTTAATTTTCATAACTAATATTCTCCCATACTACTCACGATATCCATTTCCAATCTGATTGTTATATAATTTCATACATTGGTAACCTCTACGGCAAGCTGTCCCGAACCATGGTTTAAGGCATCCTGTCTAGGACTATCGTTACGGAATGCGTACTGGTTCGAGTCCTCATGGGGGAAGAATTTTTCTCACGAAATTTCGGCCAGTGTATGGGACCGGTGCCCACCGGTGATCCACTTGGGGAGTTATAATAGATAGCGAAATCCGGTTGCGAATGCCAGCTATAACGGCTGGAGAGGATCATAGTGCTAATCACACGATACCTTCATTCTGGTTGGATTATCGTCCACCTCTGTTTCGGCATGTGAACGTGAGGCCAGCAGCAGGCTGGTCGGTCTGGGCCCTTCTAGGGCTGTGGCAGCACAGATAATAAAAATTATGCTAAATATATCATCTATTGCTCTAGTTTCTAAAAGTCTGATTTAGCTACATACCTTTTGCTTTCTAAACAAATACGAGTAAGCTTAGGCATTTGTTGCAATCCATTCATTTTCAGGCGATATTTAGGCTCCGAAATTTTCGTCTAAAAATATTTCTATTTGAGATATAATCATGCATGGAAATAATAATATTATTCATAAAATATTGTTTTTCATATTTTCATGGTATATCTATAATGTGATAAGTTGAGCTATATATAATCATAATTTTCCTTACTATGTGTACTTAAAAATATTGTATTCATTGTATGCTTTGTACTGCACAATTTTATTACTACTACTACTATTATTATTATTATTATTATTATTATTATTATTACTATTATTATTATTATTACTATTCTTATTTTTTATCATTATTATTATTATTATTATTATTATTATTATCAATAATTGTCTTATTTTTTATACTTTGTATGTCTCATTTATTTTGACCTGCTGTTCACATTTTATAATGCTTTCTCCTTTCTTTCTGTATGTTATATATTATGTCTGATTACTACTTACTTGTTGTTTACATTTTATTGTTATTATCTTATTCAGTTTTGTGTGTAAAATTGTAGTGTACTTTGTAAATTTGTAGTGTTTTTTGTAACGCAGTTTTACTCCTGGTTGAGTGTTAGAGAAGGCCGTATGGCGTTAACTCTGCCAGGTTAAATAAATCATTATTATTATTATTATTATTATTATTATTATTATTATTATTATTACTACTTACTGGCTTTTACGGAACCCGGAGGTTCATTGCCGCCCTCACATAAGCCCGCCATTGGTCCCTATCCTGAGCAAGATTAATCCAGTCTCTACAATCATATCCTACCTCCCTCAAATCCATTTTAATATTATTATTATTATTATTATTATTATTATTATCATCATCATTATTAAATATTTATCTTATTTATTATTATTATTATTACTAAAAATATATTTTGAGAAATTATTTAGAAGAAGCCTTTGTGAAGTGCATTTCTAATATTCTATGTAAAAGCCTATTGTTTGTGACGCAAAAGCTTTATCTTTCACGAGCGTATGTACACTGGGAATGAGTTGACCCTCAGCTATTGTGTACGAACACTGTCTAGCCTCTAGCAGTTAGATAAAAAGACTGTACGCAAATAGGTAGACGGCCGAGAGAAATAGGTCATGCAATATATATATTATCAAACAGGCTGGAAAATGTATCATCATGAAAATCCGAGGTATATTTTTAAACAACGCTACATCTTCTTTGTTACTTTATACAATGGGCAAACAAAATACAAATTAAAATAAATTAATCATCTTTCCTTCGAAAACGCTCAGTACTTCAAAACCTTTCTCCATAATTTATCTATATACCACTACTGTCAATATTAGCATAAAATACAAAGATTAAAATAATATAAATCTACAAGAAATTTGGTCCTCCCAGATTCCGTTTTCTTGTTGGTCGATATTACAAAACTATCTTAAGGATGTAACCAGGGGCGGATGCAAGGGGGGGGGATTAAGGGGATATATTCCCTCCCGAAATTTTGAGAAAAATTCGAAACAAGAAACAAAAATAATATTAATTTTAATTCGTGAATGTACATAGGAATTAGAGAGTTTTCCACGTAAATTCTCTTTGGTAAAATGTTAAATTCCAAGAACTGCAGGAAGACAAACACAGCGTTTTTACTTCAAGACAGAGAGTCATGAAGAGTATTTTAGGCTTTTAATTTTCCTTCTCTTCTGAGACTGTTTCATTAGTCAGCTCAAAGACAGGTTTTTAAATCATGAGGGAATCCTAGAGTCCATACAAACTTTGCTGCCTGAAAACATAGTGCGAGCATCAGATGAAGATTTAGGAACTGCTGTTGAGGATATAGTAAATCAGTGGCCCAATGATGTTGATGCATCACCAGAGTCTTTCTTCAATGAATTGAAGATGTGGAGAAGAAATTTCCTTGATCAGAAAAATCTTCACCTAATACTTACTGATTTTGTGTCATCTTTGAACAGGTGCAATGAAATTATTTTTCCCTGCACTCGCAAGGCGCTGAAACTTTTCTGCACATTGCCTGTAACTACAGCAACACCAGAACGGTCGTTCTCAACTTTGCGGTATTTGAAGACTTACTTGAGGAGCACGATGGGAGCAGACAGATTAAATGGACTGGCCTTGATGTATATACATAAAAATGTAGAAGTAAAAGCTCATGAAGTACTGGATGAAATGTCTAAGAAGCCTCGTCGCCTTCTTCTGTAAATGTCATTCTGTTATTGTTTTTGTATTGCAGTCATTGTAAATGTTAAAATTAAAAAATTATGGTTTATTTAACAACGCTCGCAATTGCCGAGGTTATATCAGCGTCCCGGTATGCCAGAATTTTTTCCCCTCAGGACTTCTTCTACATGCCACCAAATCGACTGATGTTTGTGACTCGGAAACAAATTGCGAGTATATAAACTTATTTCTCATTACTCCATTTTTACTATCTCCTCAAATCCCTCCCCGAAAGAAAATCCTGCGTCCGCCCCTGGACGTAACCTACTCTATTAACGTGGACGTAAAAGATAATGTTGTATTTGTATTTATTTATTTAGTATTTATTTATTTATTTAACCTGGTAGAGATAAGGCCGTCAGGCCTTCTCTGCCCCTCTACCAGTAGATTCCAACTACAATATCAACAATAAAATTACAATTAGTATTAAATTTACAATTACAATTACAAATAACATTACAATTAGTATTAAATTTACAATTACAATAAAATCAAAGTACGAAAAGATTACCTGAATAATTAAAGCTAGATAATTTATCATAGAGAAACAAAGAATATTTTATATTTACTGAATTACAAATTAAATCTAGAATAACAAAATTGTATAGCGATGAAATTACTGAATATTGAAATATTTTGTGATAGATTAAAGAAACTATTTACAAGTAATCAATTACTGA
This sequence comes from Periplaneta americana, assembly GCF_040183065.1. Classification (NCBI taxonomy): domain Eukaryota; kingdom Metazoa; phylum Arthropoda; class Insecta; order Blattodea; family Blattidae; genus Periplaneta; species Periplaneta americana. Next base: position 151,059,205 of record NC_091129.1, on the reverse strand, counting down.
CCAAGTGCCTAGTAAGTTTTCGTTTGAATTCAATTTTATTTCGACAGTCCCTGATGCTAGCAGGTAGCGAATTCCAGAGTCTTGGCAGGGCTATTGTGAAAGAAGATGAGTATGAGGAGGTGCGATGGGATGGTATTGTTAGTATTGTTTCATGATGAGAGCGTGTGTTCAGATTATGGTGGGAAGAAAGGTAAGTGAAGCGAGACGACAGGTACGAAGGAATAGAAGAGTTCAAGATTTCGAAGAGAAAGAGAAGTGAATGTAAATTTCTTTTCTTATCTAGTTTAAGCCAACCTATTGTTTCCAGGGATGGGGTAATATGATCATATTTACGAACATTGCTTACAAAACGTACACACAAATTATGAGCACGTTGAAGTTTCATTTTGTTGTCGCTGGAGAGGTCAGTCAGTAAAATGTCCGCATAGTCGAAATAGGGAAATGCAAGTGTCTGCACAAGGGACTTTTTTAAGCAGGAGGGGAGATGAACATTTATCCTTTTTAGCACATGGATAATAGAATATACTTTTCTGCAGGTTGCTGTGGTTAACTAAAGAAACTTAATTCAATTTTTAAGATTTTTATTTTGCTTTCGATCCAAGATTGTGCATCTTGCTAGATATCGAAAGACACTCATTTCTGCTGAATCAGTTCCTGTCTTGTGTGTTTTTTTTTTCAGAGTTAAACTGTCTAAACCGAGGAGTAACACAGAGACGGTCATGTTCATGCAGAATTTTAAACATCTTTGCCTACTTAAGGCAATGAGCTACTGAAAATAATAGAATTTTTTGACAAATTGTGTCATTTATTTCATTTTCGTGCTAAAAATGTACGGTTTCATGAGGAGTATTTTCGTGAAAATTTTATCTCAATATCTTAATTATAAGCATACTTGTATATAATTGGTAGAAGTTTTGTTACTGTACGAGTTACGCGTAATGAAAACTTTAAATTTAATTACCTAAAAAAAGATATTTTTCTACGTTTTTAAAAAGACAAGTTATTCATTTTATTTATCAGTGGTTAAAGCTAGAGTGATGAAACTTGGCATACTTATTTCTCAATATCTCTGTTGTGAAATGGAGCATTTGATTGGCTGTATTCAGCTTAGTTTTATTGCTAGAGAATTACATAAAAAGAGTACTATCTTTTATTAATGTTTAAACATTGAAGAAATTAATCCGAGTGATTCACAAGCACATTGTGGCTCGTAATGATAGCTGTGCATTTCTCTTGCTTCCTACCTCCCCCAACCCCCACCCTCTCACTCACTGGAGTCAAACTCCGTTCCATTTGTATTTGTCTCCGACCTGCGAGTGGCGTATCATCGCAATGTCTCTTTCGAAACCATGTACCTCTACAAAAATGAAAGTTTCGAGTAGGATGGGAGGACGCAATTTTTTGCTGTCAATATGATGAGAATATTAAATGTATGATTTCTTCACAAGTATTACGAGGAAATAAAACGACATTATACTACATGTCACTCATTAAACATTAAAAGGTTAAGTGCTGTTTTTATTATTATTATATTATTATTATTATTATTATTGTCATCATCATCATCATCTGTACGTTGATCCTTTTTCAGCGGATGTACGAATAATGCCGTTAGATCTTCAATTTAAACTCACAGATTTACAATGTGATGTTAAATGAAAGCTAGAGTAAGGACTTGACAAATGTTGAACTTTTCAAATCTTTGCCAAAAAATAAATATCCGAAGCTTCGTTCTTTCGCTTGCTCTGTTGAAGCCATGTTCGCTAGAACTTACGTTTGTGAAAAATTATTTTCAACAATGAAAATAGCAAAAACCAAATTTAGATCACGACTGGCAGACAAATACCTTCGTGATCAACTATGACTGGCAGTAAGTAACATAATTCCTGATTTTGAAACTCTGTCGCAGAGACATTCTGAAGACAGTTAATTTTAGGTTGTGATAATGTGTCCTATGTTTTCTTGTTCATTTCTTTCTTCGTTACACGTATTACACAGCAGTTTATAACCTTATACTGTATAAAATTATATTTAAGTGCTTGACGTAAGGAAAATGAAAATCCGTTAATAAGTCAGACAGTTGCTTCACTTCCCCTTCGGGTGTCCGCCTCCCTCCATAGGTGCTATGCACGTTGCAGGTTACAGAGAGGCTCGGCGCAAGATCACATTTTCCCCACGGTCGGTATACTATGTTACAACATTATATGTTGTAAATTCACAATAGTTTTTTTTTCACATATTTTAATGCTAGAATAGGATAAAACGTTGTATGTAACACGTGTATAATCTTCATTATAAACATTCGAAAAAATAGCGCGCTCGCTTACGCTCACGAGCTAAACATTCAATCGTGCCATAATTACCAAAATTATACACTAGTTATATAAATTATTTTTTTTTTACAAATGAACAAATTATATTAGGGTATTACTAATGCTCCAGTGTACATTATGTAGTGTATATTTAAAAAAAAAAAACATATATATATATATATATATATATATATATATATATATATATATAAATATTTGTTTTAGAAATCGGATTTTCACCAATAAAATTTAACAAAAAGTTTTAATGTTTTAAGTGTTCATGAGCAAAAATTGAAATTTACAATATATGGTTATGATATTGATGTGCATATCAGTAAAAATTTGAAATCTCTAGCTAAAAATTGTGAATTTTAGAAATTTCAGCATCGCTTTAATATTTTAAAACACTTTCTTATTGTTTCACACATGTATTGAAGTTCATCTTGCAATCGATTTATGCCTACTTGAGTTTTTACTCGTATTTTAGTAGTGAAGTACTTGAGAAATATAAGAAGTTTATAAACTGTAAAGAACGTATTGATTGAAGGGTAAAATATAAGAAAAAGTCGCTTGTAGAGCTTGAGATGGAGTGAAGAGAGTTTAAAAATATGAGAACCTGAAGCAAGTTTTGCGGGCGGAGAATAAGAATCCTTCACACGAAACAAGCTTTAATGGAAATCCCTGGTTCTAGCACAAACGCCTGAAGTGTAATGCAGAATACAAAGATTCGCATAATCTGTGGGCAACAAGGCGTTGCGAATGAATGACCTAAAGAAATATGAATAATAAAGACTGAGAGAAGTTACGTTTTATATACCGTAGCAAATATATATGCTAAATTAAAGAGCCTCTTTGTCGGGTCTAACCGCCGTGGAATCAATTTCACGGATAATATTCAATGTGCTATCTAAATAATTAAATCTCTTCAGAGGCTAAAAATATGCATTAATATTTTAATAGGCAAGGCTGTTAAATACGAGAGATAATTACGAGAAATAAGAATGTCGAAACAAAGTGTAGGTATAATGAGTTCTCGTTTTGACGTAATTTCTATAGTCTGTAATGATGCTAATTTGAAAGTTGGATCTAAACTCGAAAATTTATATTTATTAACTGTGTTAGTTATATAAACGATTTTCATGCAGCGGCACTACTCTTCCTAAAACTAATAACATTGATATTGTTACTACTTTTACTAGGTTCACATTTACATAATATTGTCCAAGCTTTACTAACATACTTGAGAATTTCTCTCTCCATTATTTTGTAGCCTTTAACTCTACTATATTTTTCAACAAGGGAAGGTTTGAAAATGTTAAGTTATATATGAGGGGTTCACAACCAGAGTGGACCAAGTCCACCAGTGATCATTTTGTGGATTAATACAATCTCGGATGAAGAAAACTTAGATTTATTCATTGCCATAACAAACCAAGTCCATAACTCATTTGTTACTCCACAGAGAGCAGCATTTCCTATGGAAGGTGAAGGTTGCTAAGCATGAGCCAGGAACTTTTAAGACTCAGTTTCTCAAAATTATTCCAGAAGGACTTGATCCACACTGGTTGTGAACCCCTCATATATTATTCAATGCATAATTAAAACTTTTTAATTCTGATGAGGCAACATTCAAGTTATCGGAACATGTAAACCGACGTAACTGTACTTATTGGTACACGGAAAACCAACAATCTGGACAACAACATTCAGCTGTGTTTGCAAGTGTGTTAGAGTGTTCCAGGTAGACTTCAACGGTGTATTGATGAAGAAGGGAGACAGTTGCATAGGCGAAGTTATGGGGAGGCATGGGGGGCACTGCCCTCCCAAACTTCTCTGACCTCTTTTTTTTTTCTATTCTATTGAATTCAAAATATATTTTTTGAATTCCTATACCTCATTTGAGGAATGAAAGTACTGTAATTTTTCTTTTGTAACATCCTGTACTCATGTGTTAAAAGTCTGCAGGTGTTCAGGCCGCTACTTGGAGAAATATGAATAACACACTGCACAACAATGAAGAAAAAAGAAAAGTGATCCCGGTATAATGTGTAAATTTAATGATGAGATAAAATAAAATAATTAGAATTTACATTTCATACGATATCTTCGGAAGGTAAGCTTCAAATAAAAAAAGGTTTGTTAGCACTGTAACGTAGTTTTATTGATGTATGCATGTGTTTCTGTACGAGAGAGAAAAATAGGGAGATTGTTTTAAGTTATGCCCTATTATAATTTGTAGCAGACCTACAGTTCAAGCCCTATACAACTCGGTCCGAAACATCTCGGATATGGATGTAACACTGTAAGAAACATGCTCTCCAAAAATACCTTTATTAAATGATCACATTTCAATATACTGTACTACGGTCAAGCTATAACGGGGTAGAAGGTATAGTCCGGATCAGCTTACTTAATACCCTAGGGGTGAAACCTAACCATTTTTCCACTATTACTAAATGTGCTAGTGGATTATAGTGATTTTCTAGCTCTCAGGTTTAATTTTCCTTTACCAACTTCATTTCGAATTTCGGGTACTGACAAATAGTACAACTGGAAGTTATTTTGTAACTGTTATGTTGGCAGCAATGATTTCGGTTTACAGTAAAGCAAACTGATGAAAATGCAAGTAAGTAAATCCATTTTTAGGTTAGGTCTCATGAATCGTAAACTCTTTAATGAAAGAAATAAATTTCGTGTTGCCTGACAAAATAAATTGTGTTATTAGATCATACTAATTCCTCCTAATTACCAACATAATATGCGAGAAGTCCAGGAGGAAAATACACTATTTCATAAATAAATTATTGAACCATTTAGGAAACACCTCGCAACATAAAGATGAGATGTGGTAAATAAGCAAGACATTGTTATTGTTAATTACTATATTATTATTATTATTATTATTATTATTATTATTAGGTCTATTATTATTATTATTGTTATTATTATTATTATACGTAGCATTGTGATTTTACTTTCTTTGGTGATATCTGGTATTAGTTAACAACACTGAAGAGACGACCAAATTAGCCATTTAGGAACTATTCTTACGTGATCCTCACTATAAATGATGTCTCCCATAATCCCGTTATATGGGAATTCTATAGTTCTGCTTCCCCCCCCCCCCCCTGAAGGAAATGGTTTTCTCTCCGCTTATGGAACATAAAGAGAATTGATGTGTACTGTAATTTGTTGGTAGGGCCTGTATCATGTTCAAATTATTAAAAATTAACTTAATCGAAATAAGCGTGTAGTTATTTTTGTGCCACTCTGTATATTTGTCACAGGAAATCAGGAGCAGTCGGAGTCTAAAATCTTTTAAGTACACTCTACTTAGAAATGTCTTTAATGAACAGAACTAGACTCTTGCGGAAGTTTCTAAATAGTCTTAAATTACCAAGTTGTTATTTTTTTCTCCTCTCTCTTTTTCTTTTTTTTTTCTCTTTTTTTTTATTATTATCTTTATATATTACTTAATCATTTGTGTTTGTGTGCCATTTAGTAGGACTTTGCTAATCAACATTTTATGTCTTGTCACCCATATGTATTCTCCAATTAGTATATTAACTGAATAATATATCTCAAGTAAATTAATCGTCCAATTTGTCTCGGGCATTTTAGATCTTATAAATTGTGTCTTTGTGTGTGTGTGTGTGTGTGTGTATTCCCCTTATGTTATGTAACTGATTTAGATTATGTGTAATTTTCTACTTTATTTTATATATTATGTAACTGATCTTGTCTATTGTAATTTCCTACTATATTTTATGTAATTCCTAAGTTATTCTCTTTTGTGTTGCCTTGTAATCAAATTTTATATCTCATGTATTTGTATTATTGAAACCTGGTTGAGTGGAAGAGAAGGCCTCATGGCCTTAACTCTGCCAGGCAAAATAAACGTACTACTACTACTACTACTACTACTACTACTACTACTACTACTACTACTACTACTACTACTACTACTACTACTACTATAATAAACAACGATGGAGATGAACGGAATGGATTTCATACGTAATACTAATATAATTTTTCATCGCTCTTAGCACATTGCATGTTACTTTAAGAAACGTGCGTTTATGTTATATAGCCCCTACAAGATTGGCAACAGGTCAAAAAACGATTCTTGAGAGTGTATGTCCCTAAGCACCGCTTCGCCCGCCATTTAATAAATTAAGTTAACACACCATCTGCAGGCAGCATTTAATTGGGTAATTGTCTGTTTAGTGATATCCCAGCCCAGCTATTAGTTAAGATGGCGGTGAAACAGACGTCTCTCAATTTCTTTCATATAACCGAAGCCTGACCCCAGTTATTAATTATTTCAAGTCGGACAAAGGGCACCGCCTCGATGGGCCCATTCTCTGCCTTCCCACCAACCCTTTAAAGAAAGACATCAGATGCAAAGGAAGCAAGCGCCGGGGACAGGGAGGGTGAGGCCGTTGTCTTTCCCTTAAAGTCAAATAATTGTAGCGAATGTAATCTCATTATTGCTCGGCTATGAGTAATCATGTATGAGTTGCACAAGGGCAGACTTAACTAGAAAGAAAAAGGGAAATAGAGGGAAAAGATTGATGAGAGAACAAAAGGAGCAAAAATTTCAAAGCCTTTGAAGTTAATGTGGGAAGGGGAAATAGTAAAAGACGGTGTTCGCAAATTGGAATTCAGTGATGAAACATACTGTATTTTTAGTGGCTCGCAGGGGAGGAGATCTACTGATAATGCAAAAAGACAAAGAGAGATAAAAAGCAACAACTCTCATGGAAAAAAATATAGCGGTCGGCAAAAAAATATGGACGCAGTGTTCCATGTTCATTTTAATTACACATACACTGAATAAAATCTGTTTTCTGCATGAACATGAGAAACTGTGGGAGTTACATAACTCAAAACATTCGTTTTCAAGTTCTTAAGTCGTCTAATATTTAAGTCTAATTTTATTAACTTTACTTTAGGTATCTGAAAATTATGTGAATACACATTTGAATGGTAATATAATGGTAATAATATTTGCAAATGTCGTTGGCTCTGGTTCAGATTGGTAATATATCCATCTACAAATAATGCTGTGGACTCGTGTTCCATTTCTGACAGAAATAGAGATTATTTTCCCGAAAGACGGTAGACAGTGTGACAAATATATCGTACATATTTATTCTCTGTTGTCATAAGCGGTGATCTTGTATCATGCTGACTATAGAACCATAGAGTTTCCTGTTTCTAAATATTTGCTGATGGTACAAAATCTTCACTAGTGTAATAATGTAACAAGTTAAATCCAAATATTTGAAATAATAATAATAAATAATAATAAAGAATAATGCTGAAAATGATCAGATAGAGGAAAACAAATTGCCTGGTTCAATGGCTGAGAAGAAACTACCTACAGAAGGATGCACTGGAAGGAATGGTAAACAGGAAGAAAGTTCGGGATAGAAGAAGATATCAGATGATAGACGATATTAGGATATATCTATGGATCGTACACGGAGACTAAGAGAAGGCGGAAAATAGGAATGATTGCAGAATGGTGGATTTGCAGTGAAATGCCTCCTCGGGCAGAAAACTGTGAATAATAATAATAATAATAATAATAATAATAATAATAATAATAATAATAATATGTTGCTTATGATGCTAATAGTTTAACAGAACAACTACAGGCCTAAGCTTAATCTACACGCTTTAACATAAGTGGTAAGCCACCGGCGTAGCTCAGTCAGCTAAGACGTTTGCCTCTCGATTCGGAGTTGCGCTCGGGCGCGGGTTCGATTTCCACTTGGGCTGATTACCTGGTTGGGTTTTCTCCGAGGTCCTCCAACCATAAGGCCAATGCGAGATAATCTATGGCGAATCGTCGACCTCATTTCGCCAAATATATTTCACTATCACCAACCCCATCGGCACTAAATAACCCAGTAGTTGTTACAGCGTCGTTAAATAACAAACATCTCTAGTCATCGTCATATTGCGTGTGTAGGATCTTTGGATGCATCAGTAGACCGTTTTCACTGTTATTGAATTCCTATTTCTATTGTCGCGTGTTAAGTGTAGATGGCTTGTATTCATGTAACTGATTTTGGGTTTTGATTCATGATATTAGTGATTGAGACGGCAAACTTTGAATCTGGCATTTGCCTTTGCGACTGAGAGAAATCATGAAAAATCTCAGTCAGATTGGGTTTGAACCTATGACCTCCCGATTACGAGTCTCAGAATATACCGTTTGAGCCAATTCGCTCGGTTGATGATGATAGTTGGAGGGGTGGTGATGATTATAATAAAATGTTGTAGTTCTCAGTCGAGTTTTAAGTCGACGAAAATATTATTGGTTCCTTCGCAAGGAAAGAAAAATATAAGGACCGGGAAGAATCCATCACTAAGCAATAATATTACTTGAACATTTATCTCAAGGTGAAGAACTCCCGAAGAAGGTGCTGGGGTTTGCCGCCGCGAGAGGATGTTTACCTTGCAACTAGACTAGGCTACAGTTCCGATTGCAGTAGAAGCGCTTCAGATTGTTTACGTGTACCACAGCTGGCCATTCCGTGAATGATGTCTGCGTACGTGTAGGAGTTATGTTCAAGTTCAACACTACACGGCAAGGACTCTGTGCAAGAGAGAAAACGAAGATTAAGAAAGACGACTCTTTCAACATACACGGATAACAAGCATACTTGCTGACATGAATTCTTGGAAGTACAGTACCTTAATATTATTATTTTGAAGGGCCGAGTTGTTAAACTCTCTGCCTTCCACCGTGGCGACCCTGGTTCGATCCCCCTTTGGACAATGAAGGAACTTGCGGTGGATAAAGAATGCATGAGATTTTTTCTCGGGGTCCATCATAATTACAACATTGCTCCATAATCACACTAAAGGCCCATTCACAATGAAAATTAAACGTAAGCACAACATAAACGCAAGACTTTGGACCCATGTTATTTAATGAAAGCATTCACAATGAAATACGTAAGCGCAAACGCTGACATAAACGCAAGAAAAGTTTGCAAACTCCAAACTTTTGCGCTTGCGTTTATGTAATTTTGAAACAAAACACGATCGCAGAGCGCTCTTTTTACTAACACCATCTGTTGGCTGTTTCTACAAACCGCATTTTTCATCAAATCCTGCTTCAGAACGTACGGAATGATTTGATGAAACATTAATTGCTTTGTATCAAGAGCAGCTTTGTCTTTATGACAAGAGACGTATATAAAAGCAATGCAACTTGCATTAACATAAATTGTACAGATGAATGGTCACTTATGTAATTTGTTGCAATTTCTATAGTTTCGTAATATATAGACGACTTTTCATCAGATAATCCAGTAGGCAGTGTCTACACATAACCTTTCCACGTTAATTCTAGGAGGCCGTACTAAGTTCTAGCGTTAACGCTTACGTTTTCATTGTGAATGGTATCACGTCTTTATGTCTTGCGCTAACGTTGCGGTAACGTTTGCGTTTTCATTGTGAATGAACCTTTACTCTGCGAGATCCCATAAAAATTTACTGAAACTTGTACGCCTATATATTGTGTTTAATAAAGATTACATTGTATAAGTGTGCTTAAAAAATGTTAAATTCGTGTGTACGCATCAATTTCTATCAAAAGATTCATGTTCGCATGCGGAGAAATATGGGTTTGTTAGTGTAAATCTTCCAAGTGGGAAAATCGTCGTTTCTCGAACTAAAAACGCGATTTTTGTATAAACGTTAATAAAATCTATAAATTCCAACCGACTCTGCAATTCTTTCAGAAAGTGTTTAATATGCGTTATGAAACAGTATTCTATCACTCGTTTCGATTTTCCACTGAAACAAAATTTTTCTAAAAATTTAGTTTTTGCGAGATTTTAAGCTTTATAAACATGAATAAAAAGTACAAACCCCATCGGATTTTTCTAATTTCTTAAATGCGTCACGCTCATGTCAGTAGATTTACTGGCATGTAAAAGAAAAGGTTCAAAGGATTCAGTCTGAACATGAAGAAGAGAAATAAAAAAAATCGTATTCATAACAACTACTATTAGGCCTATGTTTAAAAAAACCGCAACTTCTTCAGTTGAAGCTCTACCTCGTGGTCAATCATCTTAGTAGTTGAGATTGCAGAGCACTGGTTTGCAACGGTAGTGGATCCGAGTTCAGATCTCGGTAATGGCAGAGCTGTATTTGTGGTGAACAAAGACGAAGTCGTAAGGGTTTTTATTGGGGTTCTCTCATTTTCCACTCTCCATTCTACCAAAACTCTCCACAATTCAACAATTCACTTTCCATTGTCATCTGCATCTCGAAAAATAGGGTATCTCCTATGTTTGCGTGATACCGAAACGATTCGCCATGGTGGGTGTTCTTCGCGATTTGTCCAAATATTGGTAGACTACAATGGTGGTAGATTTGTGAAGACTAATAAATCTATATAAGAGGAATCGAAGTCTCACAGGAACTCAACCCTGACGGGGACATAACGATTCACAGATGTGTGAGGTGCTGCAGACCACTACCAGAAGTATGGCATAAGGATTTGATGGCTGGAGAGGAATGCGTGGTGTGACAAATGTTGAAACCGGCTTAGACTTGCAGCACAATCCTCAACTCATTTCATTACTGCTTACTTACTTACTTACTTATGGCTTTTAAGGAACCCGGAGGTTCATTGCCGCCCTCACGTAAGCCCGCCATTGGTCCCTATCCTGAGCAAGATTAATCGAGTCTCTATCATCATATCCCAACTCCCGCAAATCCATTTTAATATCATGCTCCCATCTACGTATCGACCTTCCCAAAGGTCTTATTCCCTCCGGCCTCCCAACTAACACTCTATATGCATTTCTGGATTCGCCCATACGTGCCACATGCCCTGCCCATCTCAAACGTCTGGATTTAATGTTCCTAATTATGTCAGGTGAAGAATACAATGCGTGCAGTTCTGCGTTGTGTAACTTTCTCCATTCTCCTGTAACTTCATTCCTCTTAGCCCCAAATATTTTCCTAAGAACCTTATTCTCAAACACCCTTAATCTCTGTTCCTCTCTCAATTCCATCATGCTGCACGAAAAAAATCTAATTCAACCGAAATGCGTAAGGTTGCGCCATATTCCACTCGACTACACCTCTGCAATTCTATCTCATGATCACTTGGTTTCGAACCCATGACTCATTTCACTGTGGTGTAAAGTTTAAATTAGAATAAGTGACACATCAAAACGTTTGCATTTTTGTTACTGAAGTCAAGTTACCGACAACCGTTATTAAGTGAATGGAATTTTTGGGGTAAAAATAAAGTGACTATCTTATCTTTTGGTAACCAGAATATAAATTATACCCGTAATATGTATAACTCTTTGTGTCACGTATCAATGGAAAGGAGTAAATTAAGGTACATACAGAGTTTTATCAATATACATCTGTAACTCGATGATAAGCATACAAACGATGTGTTCTTTGAGTTATAGATAGCTGCTAAGAGGGCGCTGAAGGCAGGACATGAAATACAGTCATTTGTCGCGACCCTCGTTGCCGTGTTCACAAACTGTGTCGATAAGATACGAGACGACCGCTCGCTTGCTTTCCGCAATTTATGGGCCACATTTAAATAAACAGCGAATCACGCAAAATATAATTGCAGCCCCGATAGTAAAAAGCATGCAGCAGCCTACCTATGTAGTTACGTCATAGCATGGAATTAATACGGAAAGTAATAGAATATGGAAAAATTTTGGAGACAATAAGAATGAAACATAGCATATTAATTTATGATACACCTTGATGGTCAGTTACAAGCAGACGTAGATAGAGAAATGGAGGCAAGAAACACATAAAAGCAGACCTATATTATATAGGTTTTTACTCTGTACAATTATTAAAGAACAGAAATCTGTACTACCTGAAGTATTACATTGCACCCAAAACAGAAAATCGATAATTTTGGACTTAACAGGTTTTTCTCTTTGACCTTTCAAAGACATATAAGTACACTGTTAACTACTATGTAAAAAGACCGATAACAAGACTGTTATTTGGAAAGACAGGTAAGTAGATTGGTACCTATATATGTTAAGAGATAGATAAATAGACATACCTACTGTTATTGCAAGTTATCTTGAACCTTACATCCCCTGTCTGTCTTTCGAACTGCTCGGTACGGCATGTACTCATCAACGTAACGGCACGGCAAGGCTGCCCCTCCCTCGGGTAACGTGACTCTTTTCAGGAAACGTTGGTTCTTTCACTTTACGGCTCTCTACTGTAAAAGAACTTGGTTCAATACAGACATCATCATCTCACGATACTCCGGTTTTGAGAGGAGAACATGGTTTCGTAGCAGGTTTTAATTCACCTGTAATGAGTAAGTATTTAAATATAATCGTGTGTACACTCCTCCTCTCTCATCCGGTCCGAGGATGGCAATGGCGGAGTTACTACAGCTCTTTCTATACATTATATAGGCCTACATGACTTACACCTACAGCTTATATGAACATATTCTTATAACAATATTTTACAGGCTTATTATTTGAATTTACATTAATTTACAATTATACACAATCCACATCTCTATCATTGCTGCCATCATCGCTTGTTCCAAAATTAATTATTTCGTCAATGGCATCATCCATTCGGAATTACCTTCTTAATCGTAAGTACTACTTTCTGAACAAGATAGAATTCTTCGATTGTATCCCGAATGACATGTTGATCGAAGTTGTCCACTTCTACTTTACAAAAGTTCTAATTCTGGAATGAAATAATGTTTAGCAGAACTATAACAAAATAATAACTTACAACAGTAATTGATTATGTTGCTTACAGTGCACACAGTATTGTACATAACTATTATAGCAATAATTTCTACTTCTTTCTCGAAGTAGTGTGAGGTTCATTTGGTTGTAATTCAATATTATTCTTAATTCTCTTCACGGAACTAATACTTTTGCCAGAGTATTTAGCCGCTCTCTCATATTCTTTATCAAGAGGTTCCAGCAAACATTTGTTTAATTTTTCCTCCTCGCAACACTTAATTATATTTGCGATAATTTCTCTTCTCCGCTATGGATAATAGCGTTACTTTTTCTCCGCGGTGGTGTGATTTCACCATAATTACTACCCTGTGGTTGTTGCTCCATGGTAACACTACTGGTACGCAGTGAAGGAAATAGTTCTATGTTTCTTGACAAGAGATTATGCTGCGGAGCATGCGCTAACAACTCACTTGGCTCCACCCACGTTACGCGCTTCCTTCCCTCTGCCCCTCTGACCCCGTTCAGGAAGTTCAAGATAACCTGCTATAACAGTACATAGATTCGAACAGAAAGTAGACCGATGCCTAGTTATGTAAAAATACAGGTAAATAGACTGATACTTGGATATGTTGAAAGAGAGATAAGTAAACTGATACCTACAGTAGATGACAAAAGACAAGTAAGTAACTGATACCGAGGTATGTGAAAGTACAAGTAAGGTTAATATACTGATACTTAGATCGAAAGACAGTTAAGTAATGAACTGACAAGTCGAAATCAGGTAAGTAAACGATACCTATATAGGTATACACACAGATAAGTACGTCTATACCTAAATAGATTGACAGAAAAATAAGTATGTGGCCGGGAGGAAAAAGGTCTTAAGTAAATTTTTTCTGAAAATAAAATATTTGTATATTCTGAAAGTGGAAAAAATTCTCTACAATCTGGTAAAACGGTTAAAGTCAAATAAGACTCCTGACTGGATTTATAGAGCGTTACCAAATGTCCTAAGTACTTTTTGAATCGAGCACACACAAATTAAACGACTTAAGCATATTTAATACTTTATTCCTTACAAACCATCACATGTTTTCTTTCCATGCTTCCCTCTCTCGTGGCTCCGACTTAAAGAACGTAGAACTTTACACTCTTTGTCTTTACTCTTTCGAATTCTGCACACTTCAACACCAAATTACCTTTCGTCTCGTTTCTCTTATCTATACTCTAACCACGACGTAAATACCAGATCACTTATCTGTGGCACGCTAAGTATACCTCTTCATAGAACATCTTGTTATTCATCATCTTTTACAATATCCACCTCGCGTCAATGGAATTCCTTGTCACAAAGTATTAGGGGCTGCAAGACAATAAGCACCTTTAAGAACAGCTTAAAAGATAACCTTATTAGCATTTCACTCCAATCATACTGATTTAAACTATCACTGACTACATTGTTACTTTTTTCTTTAGACATCATCCTGATTGTGCTGTATTTTAATTGTCTCGTAATAATCTCTTTCTATTATCTAATATTATTTGAAATATATTAACATTCTATGTATTTTAGTTTAATTCTGCTACACAGTTTATTTCAGTGTTTAATTAATAGTTCATAGTATTTTGTTGTTTAATTTGTAAATAACTTTTGTATACATGTAACTCTCATCTCAATCAAATTGTTGGATTCTTTGTAAGTTCATGCATATGTATATACACTTTTTGCTGGTTGAGTGGAAGAGAAGGCCTTACGGCCTTAACTCTGCCAGCTAAAATAAATCATTATTATTATTATTATTATTATTATTATTATTAAAAAGGTCTAACTTGTATTTTAACCATTTTATCACATACTGATGCCCTTTCCTTTTAAAACTTTAAGCACCAGGGTAAACAGTCCTATAATTATTTAAGACCCATTTTGCATTCCTAATAATTTACGTTTCTCATTTATTTTCACATGAAAAAGGTCTTATGTTTAAATAGTCCCTTCTACTCAGTTGGGGTTCTAGTCTTAAAACGGCTTAAGTGCGGATATTTTTGGAAATATTGAAGAAAGATAAAAAATTGTGTTGTAAAAGAATAGCATAGCGCACAATATAATACTGTATTTCTTAAATTAGTGATGCGTTAAGACTTTGATATATAGAAGTATAGAACGAATATGGTTACCATTTGTTGGTTCTGTTGGCTTTCATTAACTGCACAATTTGCGCGGTTGATATTAGAAATAATGAAGATCTGATACTTGCCGCAGAATGTCTTCTAATGATACGGAAGAAAGTCTGTCTCTTCAAGTAGAATTTAATATACATACTTAAGCTGTAATCACGCAATTTACTGAACCACGTAACAGAGAAGCACTGACGACACACTATTGTATCCGCATTGCACTTCCCTTAATTGCTGGTAATGGGAATTAATGGACAAGGTCAGTCGATATATTGAATTTAATGGTAACTTAAATGGCGCCAGAGACAATAGCAGCAGACTACATAGTTTCGGGGTCAAAAGCCAGGTGGTCTGTTAGGAGAGCAATGTGCGAGATTAGGAAATGGGAGAGAATGAGCACATTCAGATGAAAGATGGACTTACGATGTGATTAGAGCGGAATTGCTTTGGAATCGCGCACCGCATTCGGAAGGATTTACCTTCAACCTATTATAATCAAGTTATCGGATGGTATATAATGTAGTACCTTTCATTTACATCATATTCTTAGGAAAAAATCATAAACAATAAAGTTTAAATTCAACAACTTCAATAACAATCTTTGAATCTTTATCTATTCTTAATTTCTTTTTCTTAAACATCCCTTTTATATTTTTTATGCTCGACCATGCCGAAATGTACTAATTATACACCTGGTAGCAATCCTTTAATGCATATCATTAAAATACACCTACTCATTAAAGTACAGGTCTTTCATCCAATGACGACTCAGGTTACAACTGTTCAGCCAATGACAGGTCAGGTTTCTACCGTTATAAAATCGCAAGTATCGATTATTCTCGGATATGCAATAGAAAGAGAATTAGCGAAAAGTCACGGAGGCTGGAAATCCAATACTGTCGTTGAAGGTTATGTTCTGTTACTATAATAATTAGCGTTAATTGTAAATAATATTCAAATAAATTCAATTTGTCATCTCGTTTTTCAATGTCGAATTCAATAATCACGGTTATAATATTATCAAGTTTAACGAGATTACATCAAGGTCAATGACATTATTGTTCCTCGGAAAAAATCATTACTTTCGCGTCTGCGCACATCTCACAATTCACGACCTAGAACAAGGTCACTTCCGATCTTGTCAGATACAAATCAAATGTATACATCTGAATACCGGTAATTTCAGGTTAGAAATACGGTCGAGCATAAAAAGTCGTATGAAACTCGCCTATAATGGTAATTAAGAAGCTCGTATGCAAATTATGAAACTCGTTTGCGCTCGTTTCATAAGCATCCATACTCGCTTCTTAATTACTATCATTATAGGCTTGCGCTCGTTTCATAAACATCCATACTCGCTTCTTAATTACTATCATTATAGGCTCATTGCATAATGCACTATTATTTCATTTTTTATATGTTATACATTTTATCCATTCTCCTTCATTTTACTTTGCTTCTTTTCTCCTCCATGTGTTATAAAGAAATAAGAAAAAAGAAAATGAAACCAAGGAAAGAATAAGAGACAAAAATTAATGCAAGAATAAAATACTGAAGGTTTAGTAAAATTAAAGGTTTCAGAGCCATAGCGGGCCAAGTGCCATTTATTAACATCGGAGAAAGCAAGGGTTAAAGTTAAGTAAATACCATAATACATTTTCCAAGTCCTTCACACTTCTACACCTACCTACCTTGCCTCCCGTTTCAGTTACCTGTCATCATATCATAATCTCTTCACACGCACGCAAAATAGCCGCATACTAGCCATACCAACACATAAGACATCATCGTATTCATCATCATACACAATCTCGCTCTCGCGCTTGTGGAATACCCTACCCAGTGACATCAGAGATTGTCGGAATTTAGTAGCGTTCAAAAGCAAACTTATTAAGCATTTTCTTACTGCGTAGAGTAGGTTTAATTTTCATCAATAAAAGAAATGCTTCTCTCTTCTTAACTTTTACAACAAACTATCTAGCTTTTATTAATCAGTTAATCTTTTAGTACTTTGATTTTTTATTGTATTTGTAAATTTAATATTAATTGTAATTATATTGTAATTGTATTCTTAATATTGTGGTTATAATCCCCTGGTAGAGGGGAAGAGAAGGCCTGATGGCCTTACCTCTACCAGGTTAAATAAATAAATAAATAGAATAATTTAATGAAGATTGACATATCATTTAATTTTAATGTGTATACTTTATCTTACTTGCTATATGTTTCGTTAAATTATGGTATTCACTTAATTTTAACCCTTGCTTTCTCCGTTTTTAATAAATGGCGCTTGGCCCACTATGGCTCTGAACCCTTCAATTTTACTAACCCTTCAGTATTTTATTCTTGCATTAACTTTTATCTCTTATTCTTTCCTTGGTTTCATTTTCTTTTTGTTTTTATTTCTTTATTTTTTCCATCTTTCCCATTTCCATCCATTTCTTCTTTTATTCATACCGTCTTGCTTTCCATCTCTTTTGTTGTTCCCCTTTTGTATTCACTTGTTTTCTCTTCTTTCTTTTCTTATTCTTTTATTTATATATCTCCATAATTTTCGGTCGTTTAGCGGTTACCATTCTTGTCACTGGACCATAAGTTCACGCTTCGAAACACAGCCCACGACGATGGGATATTAAGAACGATGAAACTCTTAGCATGGTTTCTTCCGAAAGAAAAGTATGGTTGCAGTACTCAAATTATAGGCCTATATTTACAGAACATAAAAACAATGTTCCAGAATAAAAAGAAAGCCATCCAAAATTACTCACTTCGTGGTCCGAGATGATGTATCCTGATTTCTGCCTCTCTACCGCATTAACCATTTATTCTCGAATCACTGCAATAAGAATATCCTAGCACTGTTGCGTCAGATCTGACAGACTTCTAGGCCTAAGCCTATATGAAAAAGATTAAAACTTGCGAAGGTAAAGAGACTCGCTTAGCAGTATTAAGAATTCTAGTACAGTGGAAGCTCTTAAGTTCGACATTCTATAGTTCGACTGCTTACGTAGGAGAATTAGACACGCCCCTATACGGGCACTAAGAAACGGGTTTGCCATTTGAATGGGAATTGGTTCTGTGTCTTGTAGTGATACTTTTGTTAAAGAAATACAGGATATTTTATTGATTAGGACATCCATATTTAATCACTAATTTTAAATTAATGAATTCTTCTTTGTCTATTTGAGAATTGTGTCGTTTGTGAGACGGAACTGTCGAAACCCACTGTGGTACTAGAAGCGCATACACAAGTCTCGGGGCGGGCAGGAAATGCAAGTACAGTACTGTATTCGTTGATGGATAACCAATAAGAATTTGTATTAATTTCACCTGCCACACCCACTACCCTTATTGGACTGAACTTTGAATCCTGTTCAATCGAACTTAGGTGAGTCCACTGTACGTATAAAAATATTTTTTTCTAATATAACCTATTTGCCTTCTTTTCTATTTACTATTTACAGTTTCCTTTATTTTTTCCTTTCAATTAGGCCCAGTTCTTATCCGTCGCTTTTACTTTATTTTCTTTCTGTCTTTCATGTTTTCATTTCATTCATCCATTCTATCTTCTTTTCTTTATTACTAAGAATTCGTATAGTTGTTCTTTCATTTATTTTTAATGCAAGTTATCTTGAACCTTCTGAGCGGGGACAGAGGGGCAGAGGGAAGGAAGCGAGTAACGCGGGTGGAGCCAACTGAGTTGTTTGCGCATGCTCCGCAGCATAATCTCTTGTCAAGAAACATAGAGCTATTTCCTTCACTGCTTACCAGTAGTGTTACCATGGAGCAGCAACCACAGGGTAGTAATTATGGTGAAATCACACCACCGCGGAGAAAAAGTAACGCTGTTATCCATGGCCGAGAAAGAGAAATTATCGCAAATATAATAAAATTAAGCGTTGCGAGGATGAAAAATTAAACAAATATTTGCTGGAACCTCTTGCTAAGGAATATGAGAGAGCGGCTAAATACTCTGGCAAAAGTATTAGTTCCGTGAAGAGAATTGAGAATAATATTGAATTACAACCGAATGAACCTCACACTACTCGGGAAAGAATAGTTATGTAATGTTTAGAAATTATTGCTATAATAGTTATGTACAATAGTGTGTGTACTGTGAACGACATAATGAATTACTATTGTAAGTTATTATTTTCTTATAGTTCTACTAAACATATTATTTCATTCCAGAATTAGGACTTGTGTAAAGTTGAAGTGGACGACTTCGAGCAACACGTTATTCGGGATACAATCGAAGAATTCTATCGTGTTCAGAAAGTAGCACATAGTCCACGATTAAGAAGATAATTCCGAATGGATGATGCCATTGACGAAATAATTAATTTTGGAACAAGCGATGATGGCAGCAATGATAGGGATATGGATTGTGTATAATTGTAAATTAATGTAAATTCAAATAATAAGCCTGTAAAACATTGTTATAAGAATATGTACATATTAACTGAAGGTGTAAGTCATGCAGGCCTATATAATGTACAGAAGTAGCTGTAGTAACTCCTCCATTGCCGGTCCCCAGCCCGGATGAGAGAGGAGTGTACACACTATTATATTTAAATACTTACTCATTACAGGTTAATTAAAGCTTGCTACGAAACTATGTTCTCCTCTCAAAACCGGAGTATCGAGAGAAGATGATGTCTGTATTGAACCAAGTTCTTTTACAGTAGAGAGCCGTAAAGTAAAAGAACCAACGTTTTCTGAAAAGAGTCACGTTACCCGAGGGAGGGGCATCCTTGCCGTGCCGTTACGTTGATGAGTATACGCCGTACCGAGCAGTTCCAAAGACAGACTTAGGGGATGTAAGGTTCAAGATAACTTGCAATGACAGTACCTTTTGTTTCATTTCTTTCTTTCTTTCTTTCTTTCTTTCTTTCTTTCTTTCTTTCTTTCTTTCTTTCTTTCATTTTTCATCATTTGTTTATTTCTTTACCTTTTCATTCTCTCGTTTCATTTATTTTCCCTTCTCTATACTTCCTTGCTTCCTTTCTTTCTCTTTAATTTTATGTCTTTCTAATTTGCATTACGTATTAATTTTCTTTCCATACTTCTCTTACATTTTAAATAATTTCTCCCATATTGCTACGTTTCAATGGTTTAAATCTCTTTCCATCACATTTCTCTTTCTGTTGTTTCCTTTCTTTCCACATCTCTCTACTTCTTCTTTTTTCTTTGTTTGTTATTTCTTTAAGACAGCGGGCTTTACTTAAGAAAACTTCAAATCCAAGCCTTGGTTTCACATGCGGGTTTATGTCAATAGGAGAGTAAGTAGTCAAATAAACACGCTTCCTCTGCTGAAATAAACTTTAAATTGATCTTTCTTAAAAAAAAAAAAACAAGCAGTACTCTAGAGTGAACATTTCCAACGTTAAATCTAAGTAGAACTAGTACAGGGACATCATTTTATTTTTACTAACATTTCTAATATTAACCTGGTTATACATTTGAGAACCATAAACACCGTTTGCTACCCCCTTCCAAGACTGGAGTTCGATGATACTGGCGTAATATACAAACAAATCACTTTACTAGGTATAGGAGGGAAAAAAATTAGTTCATCCATTTACGTAAACTAGGAAATTTCACGCTTTTGAGTTAGATAATTTTCATTGGGGTTTTGTTTAATCAAAATACAGTACAGTATTAACAATGAGTGTTTTTACTCACGAACCGAGTTGTCCATGCGGACATATTCATTATGCAGTGTCTATTATACTGTCTACAGCACCTTAGCGTACACTATAGAGAATGAAATTGAATTGAAAAATAATCATAATATGGATATTTAAATATTTTTTTGAAAATGGTGGCCGTTCATTTCGATACAGTCTTCAGTTCTAATTTGCATATTATTGCACCTAATTCCAATTACCAGTTTCGTCCTTCGTACCAGTAACTCATGTTGAAATATTGCTATACCTACTCTATAAAAGAGTACCTTACGTACTGTAAATTCAATCTTCACTTCTGCCCGATCCGAAAAGATAAAATTACTCAGGCATGCTATCTACTGTCCGTCCAAGTGGTTTTGTCGTAGGGTCGTAGAAAGGGGGAAAATCACGTGACAGTTAATTACTTAACGAGGCCCTTTTATTTAAGTTATTTTAAACAGTTGTATGATATTACGTAGACGTCCAATTCCTAACAGAAATTAATGATTTCAGAAAAGAGCTAAGACAGCCCAGCCGCTAGCCTTTACAGAGAGGCGAATAGAAGCGGGTGGGGGAAACCGTGTCCCGTAGGCAAATAGACGACAGTACCTGTGCGAAAATGATTCAATATGGAAAGCTCTTTCGTCACTGGAAAACGCGAACGTATTTTTGGAGCGTACTATTTACTGTCACCGTAAGGCTACTGTGACTGTATATGCGGCCTTGATTCTGTATGGAGCACGGTTGAACTTCATTAGTAGAAGGAGTGGGAGTGAAGTACATTAAAAAAACTCAGGTACAATAAAAATTGAAGTAAAAATAAAATGATGTCCCTGTACAAAGCTGTTATAAACTCACAGATCTGTATAGAAACAGACTTGTCGTGAAGGAGTTGATTATCATTTTTATTGACAGTATGTTGTTCTGTTACATTGACGAATGACGTCATTCAATGTACATACCAAAGATTTAACGTCTCCTTTTTCCATATATAAATTAAACGTCACACACGATCTATGCAGACTCTAATTCGAAGCGAAATTTTCAAACATGCATTAAATACATCGTCCTTTAACATTCAAATGACATCTGTCGCTTGAGCTGGACGTCACAAAAAGCACTACGTTCGATAAATTTGCTCCTCGCTCTAATGAGATTACTGTGTTTTTATTGAAACTTTTATAAAGCACGGATTCTGCAATGGAAAAAAACAAATTTTTCGCATTACTTTCCAACGATCATCTCTGCGGAATGCTCTAAATAGACTATAAATGTCATTTAGGTTTCCATTTTTAGTTTCCGACAGAGAAAGAGTGAATAAAAGCTTATCAGTCGGCATGGCGAAATTCTCTCTTCTACCCTTTTCGATTTCCAACTGACTGAATCAAATTTTATACAAAGGCATCCCCGAGGGATAGCGACTGAATCCGCTTCAGTTCTTCTTCGGTTTCAGTGTCGAAGCCATCTGAATGCGCAGACATCCTGGCTTTTAAGATTCATTTCTCAATGCCTTCGTCAGTTAAAGGCTCTGAGGGGCTACTGTATAATGGCGGAGGTATGAGAAAGCAAACGCAACAACTTAAGCTGGCAGACTTCGATAGCATTAATAATAATAATAATAATAATAATAATAATAATAATAATAATAATAATAATAATAATAATAATACTTACTTACAAACGGCTTTTAAGGAACCCGAAGGTTCATTGCCGCCCTCACATAAGCCCGCCATCGGTCCCTATCCTGTGCAAGATTAATCCAGTCTCTATCATCACACCCCACCTCCCTCAAATCCATTTTAATATTATCCTCCCATCTACGTCTCGGCCTCCCTAAAGGTCTTTTTCCCTCCGGTCTCCCAACTAACTCTCTATATGCATTTCTGGATTCGCCTATACGTGCTACATGCCCAGCCCATCTCAAACGTCTGGATTTAATGTTCCTAATTATGTCAGGTGAACAATACAATGCGTGCAGTTCTGTGTTGTGTAACTTTCTCCATTCTCCTGTAACTTCATCCCGCTTAGCCCCAAATATTTTCCTTAATCTCAAACACCCTTAACCTATGTTCCTCTCTCAGAGTGAGAGTCCAAGTTTCACAACCATACAGAAGAACCGGTAATATAACTGTTTTATAAATTCTAACTTTCAGATTTTTGGACAGCAGACTGGATGACAAAAGCTTCTCAACCGAATAATAGCAGTCATTTCGCATATTTATTCTGCATTTAATTTCCTTCCAAGTGTCATTTATATTTGTTACTGTTGCTCCAAGGTATCTGAATTTTTCCATCTCTTCAATGGATAAATTCTCAATTTTTATATTTCCATTTCGTGCTATGGTCTGCTCTGAAAAGTTAGAATTTATAAAACATTTATATTAGTGGTTGTTCTATATGGTCGTGAAACTTGGACTATCGCTTCGACAGAGGAACAGAGGTTAAGGATATTTGAGAATAAGGTGCTTAGGAAAATATATGGGGCCAAGAGGGATGAAGTTACAGGAGAATGGAGAAAGTTACACAACACAGAACTTCACGCATTGTATTCTTCACCTGACATAATAATTATGAACATTAAATTCAGACGTTTGAGATGGGCAGGGCTTGTAGTACGTATAAGTG
The DNA here is from genome assembly GCF_040183065.1 of Periplaneta americana. NCBI lineage: Eukaryota > Metazoa > Arthropoda > Insecta > Blattodea > Blattidae > Periplaneta > Periplaneta americana. The sequence goes on along the minus strand of NC_091129.1, from coordinate 151,035,676 downwards.
AAGGGAAAAGACATTTGGAGAGGCCCAGACGTAGATGGGAGGATATTATAAAAATGGATTTGAGGGAGGTGGCATATGATGGTAGAGACTGGATTAATCTTGTTTAGGATAGGGACCGATGGCGGACATATGTGAGGGCGGCAATGAACCTCCGGGTTTTCTAAAAGTAGTATTTAAGTAAGTAGCTAAGTAAGTAAAAAATAAAATCAAATAAAATAATAATAATAATAATAATAATAATAATAATAATAATAATTGTCAATTCAACGAACATATCAGCACAAAGTTATAAATTATATACAGATATAGGCCTACGCTCTGGGAAGACGCATCTAAATTCACGTGGAGTTTATAGTCATTAACGTCCGGAGTAATATTACAAGAAAATAAATTTCATTGTGAAACATTGCATTGGCACAAAAAAAGCAATGAAGTGCTTGATTCAAGCGTAGGGTACTTGCTAAAGAAATCAATTTAATAAGATTCCATTATGAAAACATATAGAGATTTACCAAGTAGGAAACGTACAGGATTTTCTCCAAATAGTAATTAAATTTTCTAGATACTTACAGACTTGGACAGTCAGGAAACTTTCTGGAAATCATCGCCTGAAGGTCTACTTGCATTCTTACCTGAAACAAAAGAAGAGAATGCTCACGTTAAGGCTTCTGATTGAAGTATGTCTTACATTGTAATTATTACAAATATGATGAACTGATAATTGATGATGAGTTGACGTCTTTAATAATAATAATAATAATAATAATAATAATAATAATAATAATAATAATAATAATTCTTTATTTATACTGGCAGAGTTAAGGCCATAGGGCCTTCTCTTACACTCTACCAGGTAACAAAGTATACAAGCAGTTAAAATTTAACAAAAAGTTAAAGAACAGAATACTAACATATTACAAAAAAAAATAATAGCATAATAAAATCGACACTAAACAACATGAAAATAATACCATAATAGAAAAAAAATAAAGTAAAATACATTGGAATATAGTGAAAGCAACTCATTTAGTACAAATAGTTAATATGGAAAAACGTAAGGAAGAATATATCAAAATGGAATGTAATAAAATAATAATAAAAAAGAAAAGAAATACGAAAATTAAGTAAAATTCACGATAAAAAGACTATGATAATAAATTCATCGGCTGATAAAGAGAACAAAAATGGGAAAGGAAGGAAAAAGAAATATATAGCCTATATTTTTACAAAACTATGGCAGAGAAAAGGGCTTATAACTGAAAGGAATCTAATTCAAAAAGTGCAATTTTAATTTATTTTTGAAACTAGACAATGGCCGACAGTCTCTGACATGTTGTGGTAGAGAGTTCCAGAGATGAGCTGCAGAGACCGTGAAAGATAAAGAGTAGAAAGATGTTCTATGTTTAGGAATGGAGAGTGTGATATGGTGTTGTGAGCGAGTATCTATTTCGTGATATGAGGACAAATGTTGAAAACGAGAAGCTAGGTAGCTAGGGTTAGAGGTTTGAAGAATATTGAAGAGTAAAGTGAGAGAGTGAATAGTTCTTCGCTCTTTGAGACGGACCCAGGTCAGCATATTTAGTGAAGGTGTGATACGGTCAGATCTACGGACGTTGCAAATAAATCGAACGCATGCATTATGAACACGCTGTAGTCTATCAGTCTCATGTTAAGGTCAGTGTAGAGAGTGTCACAGTAGAGAGTAGAGAGTATGGATGTCTTGTAGAAGAAATTGTATGGAATAGGCCTAGATCTCTTATAAAAATGAGGTACAAGGAAGCAGTTTCCCTAAACTTTAGACATCTAAATCAGAGATGAAGAATTAGTGCAATTACTAAAAGAATAAGGAAGTATTTGTTTGCTTGACCGTCCGGTATCAGGTTGGAACTGGTGTTCGTTTCTTATTTGCTGATACTGTTTCTCGGAAATTTTTTACCCCATCATTTCATGGTGTTGCTTGATGGGACAGCAGCTTTACAATAAATTTTGAAGTGGCTTCGGAACAAGAGGTGAGCTGTCACCAATGATTCACTGTTTTTAAACTATGCCTCCAGTAGAAACGCACACGATCTATGCAGACTCTAATTCGAAGTACGGACATTACGTAGGCCGGTGGATACAAAAAATAGTTCAGTCCTTTCATTAAAAATGGACTTAACGCTTTTTTGGGATCACACTCTTTATATAACAATTACAGCATGACAAAAGACAGATTTCATAACATATATCTAATATTAATACTCTCGGTCATGGAGAAAGAAGAGGGTAAAACTCAAAACATCATCGATGCAGGAAATACCAGGCGTGATGCAAGAACTGGGCTAAAATCAGAAAATTATTTAAATCGAGAAAAAAAAAACAGAAGGGCTATGAAATTCACTTAAATATAAATCTGCTATATAAATAAAATAAAATACAAAAGATATGGAATATGATGTCTAATAATTTCACACTAAATTCAAGCAGCGTTTACTGTATTTCATAAGCCTTTTAAACGACAGATCAGATTTGTTTCCATGTACTGACTCAGCCGACTGTTATAGTAAACTATTGCACTCCAATCCATCGAGAGATCGATATATATCTAATAATCTACTAACTGATGGATGGATGGGCGGACTGGATTAGTATAAAAATATAACTGGACTCCATTGCCGAGCAGCGTCCTGTCGAGAGATGACTTGTCAATGTTGATTGAGAGGTTCAAGCGGGCCTAGTAGCAATTACCATAGGCAATTTATGTCCAGCCCGACGCTAAATGATGTGTATAGCTATGATGTGTAGGTGTCCTACATTGGATTAGCGGGCGGGGGGAGAGCACGAGTCATGTTTTATAAAGCGCTTCTGTAACACGGGTTATCGCAATGCAAGTTAGCAAATCTGGCTTGGATTTGTTTCAACATCGTACTACCTGTCCGGATTTTTTAACGTGACCTACCGACATAGCGCTCACAGTGTGCAATTAAAATGCGCAGTACCAAAGCAAAACATGAAGTTTAAAAACAATAAGACTGAAATGGAAGTTATTATTTAACGTGTCTTTCCGAATGCAGATTTTAAGAGACGATGGAATGATTATATGGTGATTAGAGAGCGGATGTTGATGACTTAAAATAGCTGAAAAATGTATCATCACCATACAAGGAATAAGCCAGGGCTGGGCACATTACGTGATTCTGAGAAATGAGCGCTGCGTGCTTTAAAAAGCTGTTCTTCCGAGCGCTGTGACGTATGCATACTGTACGTCATTCAGTGTCGGTGCAGTGGTGACTCCGCAGTATAGTGGCGAACTTTGAAGACGGAGTTTCTGCTCATACCTTAAAGCGGCCCGCTACTCCCACTGCTTTTAATATATCTTGGGAGGAGGAGTTCTTTTTGGTAGAGAGCAGTGGATTAGCAAAGTGTTTAATTTGTCATAAAACATTCCAACTGATTAAGAAGAATATATATATTTGATATTTATATTGCATTATAAGTTATTATATATATAGTAACATATAATTTTAAATTATAGCAGTATTAAGTTATATCATACTTACTTACTGGCTTTTAAGGAACCCGGAGGTTCATTGCCGCCCTCACATAAGCCCGCCATTGGTCCCTATCCTGAGCAAAATTAATCCATTCTCTATCATCATATCCCACCTCCCTCAAATCCATTTTAATATTATCCTCCCATCTACGTCTCGGCCTCCCTAAAGGTCTTTTTCCTTCCGGCCTCCCAACTAACACTCTATATGCATTTCTGGATTTGCCCATACGTGCTACATGCCCTGCTCATCTCAAACGTCTGGATTTAATGTTCCTAATTATGTCAGGTGAAGAATATAATGCGTGCAGTTCTGTGTTGTGTAACTTTCTCCATTCTCCTGTAACTTCATCCCGCTTAGCCCCAAATATTTTCCTAAGCACCTTATTAAGTTATATCATAGTATAGTATAATATATTACAGTTTATGATATATCATATATAACACATTATATAAAGTTACATATTATATGATATGATATATGATATGATATGGTATGATATGATATGATATGATATGATATGATATGATATGATATGGTATGATATGATATGATATATGATATATTATATTATATTATATTATATTATATTATATTATATTATATTATATTATTGTAATCCTTTATTACATATGTTATATTATTAATAGCGTACCATTGTGTAATTGTTAAAGCAATGTGCGTATGGGTTATGTAAATAACCCTAATGATATGTGTGTGTGCAAAGAGCGAAGTTTATTTCATTAAATTAATAATAATGTTATAAAGTCTGTACTGTACAATGGATTGATGTAATATCCTTATAAACTATAATTTACTGACAGACTGAATGAATAGAACAACCGTGGCTCTTGTTATATTAATGCAGGGAAGGTAGCTGTAATGCGAGTCCGCCACTGTTTGAGCGTTTTGCTCCGCCTTGCCTTGAGGATCGAGAGCAGCTCTGGCCGGTTAAATGGTGCCGCTCTCATGCCCGGCCCTGGATTAAGCCATAGTCTCGTTCCGGTTTCATAAAAGCTAGAATTGTTAGAATTGTTCAGATCATCTTCTGTGTGTGCGTCCAATATCTCTCTTTCCATAAGGTTTTGGAAATATTTCTTCTGGGATTCTATCAATATGTTGTTTCCAGGCATTCCTATATTTAACTATCCGATCAGTGAGTTTGAAAATATTTAATTTTTTTCTTATATCTTCATTTCGTTTTTTAACTAGTAGAGTATTTCCTGCTATATTTCTTAGAAACCTCATCTCTACTACTTTCAATCTTTGTTCTTGTCTCTTAGTGATCGTCCAACATTCCGATCCATACATTAATATAGGAACAGCCATTACTTTATAAAATTTCATTTTTGTTTCTTTTCTCGTATTTTCAAGGTTTCTCTTAATAGTGCCACACATCAGATTAAATTTATTTATTTTGTCATTAATATCTTCACTTTTAATATATTTAAAACTATTCACTTGCTCTAAAATTGTATTATCAATTACTATTTTTGCTCTTAACGTATCATGTCTTTGAAATGCTAAAATTTTAGTTTTATTCTTTGATATTTTAAAATTATAATTGACACTTATTTCTTCCAATGTAAAAATGGCTCTTTGTAGATCATCTTCTGAACTGGAAGTCACTACTTCATCATCGGCAAATAATATTGAATCTAAGAATTTATTATTTATTTTTAAATGTTTATTTAAACTGATCTGCCATTTTAAAATGACTTCGTCTATATATAAATTAAATAAAGAAGGTGATAGAGGACACCCTTATCTGACACCACTGTTTATTATAACCTTTTTTTGCTCTTTTGATTTAAAACCCATTTCAATTACAATTTTATTGTCTACATATAAACTTTTAAGAGCTCTGATCAAATATTGTGGAATGTCGTTATTTCTCATTATATCCCATAATTTTTTTTCTATTTACCATATCAAAAGCTTTTTCATAATCTATAAATCTTATATATGTTGGGGGGGGTGGTGGTGGTGATGGTGGTGGTTGTGGTGGTAGTAGTAGTAGTAGTAGTAGTAGTAGTAGTAGTAGTAGTAGTAGTAGTAGTAGTAGTAGCAGCAGCAAGTCCACTGTAAAACTAGAAAACTTGTTCAAATCGGAATCATAAGGTACAGAATTTATTTTCCAAATTGGGCAAGTTTCTGCATTATATAATATTACAATTTATTATTTATTTTTATTAACAACATACTGTGTAAGATTATTACTTACGGTTAGTTATGCATATCTGTTTATGAGTGAAGATTGCCACGCTGTTTGATGTACCTAGGTGATACGCACAGACTTATTATTATTATTATTATTATTATTATTATTATTATTATTATTACGTGGTGTATTGTACTATTCAAATTGATTCAAATGTGTTTCATATAACCGATGTATTGTAGTTTTGTATGCTCTTTTACCTTTTGATCCGAGAATTAAGTATTTATTTATTTATTTATTTATTTATTTATTTATTTATTTAACCTGGTAGAGATAAGGCCATCAGGCCTTCTCTTCCCCTCTACCAGGGGATTACAACTACAATATTAAGAATACAATTACAGTTAATATTGAATTTACAAATACAATAAAAATCAAAGTACTAAAAGATTAACAGACTAATAAAAGCTAGACAGTTCATTGTAAAAATTAAGAAGAGAGAATTTTTTTATTATTATTAACTAAGTAAAAATTAAACCTACTCTACGTAGTAAGAAAATACTTAATAAGTTTGCTTTTGAACGCTACTAAATTCCGACAGTCTTTGATGTCACTGAGTAGGGTATTCCACAAGCGCGAGAGCGAGATTGTGTATGATGATGAATACGATGATGTCTTATGTGTTGATATGGCTAGTATGAGGCTATTTTGCTTGCGTGTAAAGAGATTATGCTATGATTACAGGTAACTGAAACGGGAGGCAAGGTAGGTAGGTGTAGAGGTGTGAAGGACTTGGAAAAGGAGAACAAGAGAATGAAAATTTCTACGTTCGTTAAGCCGTAGCCAGTTTAGAGTTTGGAAGGATGTGGTAATATGGTCAGCGCGACGGACATCGCAGACGAAGCGAACACAAGAATTATGAACACGTTGTAATCTTTGCGACTGGTTAACATTGAGGTCGGTCAGTAGAGAATCACATTAATCGAAGAGGGGCACTACTAGTGTTTCCACTAGTATTTTCTCGAGTGATAGTGGAAGGAATTTTCGAATGCTGTTTAAGGAATGTAGTATGGAAAGCACTTTTTTGGATTACTTGATAATTCCAGTTTAAATGCTTGTCAAAATAAACTCCAAGGTTTTTAACACAGGAAGCATAATGGATTATTGTGTCATTTAACTTGACTGGAAGAGCAGGAGTAATGTTGCATAATAGACGTTGATGTCCCACTAGGATTGCTTGTGATTTTCTTGCATTGAGAGTCAAACCAAAGTATAGGCCTATTGTAGCAATAATACTGTATTGTAATAGTTTATTATTGACATGAAAATCAGAACACTGCTAAATACAAACAAACATACTGTGCATACACAGTAAAAAAATCAATAAGTAACAGTATATCATAGGACTTGTTTCTATCTACTCTATCGAACGCTTTTTCATAATCTACGAAGAGAAGGTACAGTACTAGGTAGGAAAATTAAATTCACGCCATTTCTCAATTAGCAATTTTTTTAGAAGATTCCACTAGTAAAGATCTTCTTCTTCTTCTTCTTCTTCTTCTTCTTCTTCTTCTTCTTCTTCTTCTACAGCCACATTGTTCTTCTTGTAGTTTTGCTTTTGATATTATCTATTTATTATTTTTGCACATTTTTACACCTTTCCTTTGGAAAAATAACAACAATACAAATTTAGTAAACAAGGCCCTCATTACTGCAATGTTTGAATAGCTGTGTTATAATTTATTCGAGGAACGTGCAGCCATCAATACTTCCAAAATTCTGTGTGCTATTCAGAAAACACAAATGGATAGAAAGAGAAGAAGAAGAATAAGAAAATTGCTACCTGAAACGGGGTACTCACGAGTCTATTGTGTATCACGGACGACCAGATCCCCATTCAAAGAGCCTTTAGTAAGACAGACCATGTGTATAGCTTCTAATCCTTTTAATGGGACCTTCCACATAAAATCGACTTATTCTTTTTCATAATCTCTTCCTCTCTCTTCTGCCCTATAAAAGAAAATTGCGTTCTCGACAATGATCCAATTCCATTGAGGTGGAAACCAATCCGAGCGACTCCCATTGTACGTTGTGACATACTACAGACTCGAGAACAGAAGAAGTACGATATTGCGTGGGAAGGATGATCAGAGAAAAGCTCCTAGACTCCTCTCTACTTGTTCTCATGTGTTTGCAGAAGCGAGGAACATATAAGACGAAGGGGTGAAAAGCTTCTCTCCTCTCAAGCTCACTATATTTACATAAACGAAGCATTCGGTCATTTACTCAAGATATTTTAAAGCATGTAACCTTTGCTGACCAAGTCGTAGAAGAGTCAATTCCGTACAAATACTGCCCCTTATAAGAGGGTCAACCGGCAGGTTCTGAGATTGATGACTTTACGACGAAGTACAACCTTCAGGACATATACACTTTTCGCCGAGCTGTTTTCATTTTTATAATCGGATATTTAACGACGCTATATCAGCTGCGAGTGTTATCCAACGTCTGTGGAATTGACTACAGTACTTCATTTAGATCAAAATTACATAAATTCTTACTTAACAGATTAATTGCTGATTAATATTTATTACATATAATGAAACTAACATCTGTCCATTCTTATTATTATCATTAATTTCTCTAAATAGATTTACAAAACCCCTAATGGCAATTACATTAATATTCTCCTGCTGAAGATCCCAACAGATTTACAATTTGTTCTCCACCTTTCTTAGTTTTTTCAATAATTATTTGATTTTTTTCTTTTGATATAAACTCCATAATAGGAATTCCTGATATAGATGTATTGGGATGTTATCAGCTTTAATTCCGGATCTGTTGTTATAACTTTTTTGTTTGATTGGACATCTTTATCCTATCACGATAATCCTTTATTCAGGCACTTTATTTTTGTTACTTTAAGAGAATGTTTTCTTTATTGGTTCTATATTTATAGTTTATAATGAATTTTCTTATTAACTGCTGGTAATTCAATTTTTTATTAATATAATTATAGAAATATATTTTAGATTTATATTTTTTTTTTCTCCCTGTTACATAGTTCTAGTAACCTTATATTAAATTAATTTTCATCATTTTACTAGCTATCTCAAATCTCAAATTAATTATAAATGATTGAATTAAATTAGCTCCTAAATTAAGTTACTACTTTACCTTATAGGTTTATCTAAATTTAAATAAATATGTAGTCTACTAGTCGTTAAAACTTAACTGAAGAATATTGCTGGAGAACCTTTTAAGTGTAGTGTAAATATTCGTAATTTAAATATGTATTGTATTGATTAAGGCTGATTGAGTGGAAGAGAAGACCTTATGGCCTTAACTCTGCAGCGAAAATAAAACATTATTATTATTATTATTATTATTATTATTATTATTACTATTATTATTATTATTATTACGTATTTACTTTTAACGTAGAACTACAGCTTTCTCCTCACTAGGTATGGGGGATAACTTTGGAGTTGAACATAATGTAAAAATTAACCTAATCTATGTTGTATACCCCTTGTATACTCCTTGTAATCTCGTTGCCTCTTGTTTTCATTGTCTTTCCGTATTCTCTTTGCCTTCCCCCCTTTTCTCCTTGTATTTCTCTCGTTCTTCCTGTATTGTCCGTTTTATCCTCTTCTTACCATTGTTCTCTTTGTCTGATCCTGGGCCCTTTGTATTTCTCTTGTTTTTCTTATCTTCCTCTTGTTTTCCTTGCTTTCCTTTTGATCTCTTTGTTTTATTATTGTTCTCCTTTTTTCCCTTTATCACTGTCTTTCCCTTGTTCTCCGTGCTTTCCTCTAATCTTCTTCATTTATTCTTGTTCTCCTTATTTTACTCTAGTTCTTCTCGTTTTCTTTTATCATTGTCTTTCTCTCGTTATCATTGTATTCCCCTTGTTCTCCCTGTCTTCACCTTGCTCTTTTTGTCTTTCCCTTGCTCTCCCTGCATTCTCCTTGTTCTCCCTGTATTACGCATGCAACTTAAGAAAATACTTCATGGTACGGATTATCCGCTTTTTGGATGAACCGTTCAGTCCACCCCTTCATTACCACAGATACAGTTGAAGTACTGTAGATACCAGAATCGTCAACTATTGAAAGAAATGGTTGGACCATCTAATGCAAATGGAAAAAAAATCGAATCTCCAAGCTGCTATTTGGGTATAGACCAAGTGGATGCAATAAAGACCAAGACTAAGTTGGACCAAGAAACACTAGGACATGTGTTGGGTTTCTGCCGAAAGAATGAGTTACTGCGGAACAACCGCCATCACAGGGTAAAGACAGTGCTTTTTTTTTAGTAGGTTATTTTACGACGCTGTATCAACATCTTAGGTTATTTAGCGTCTGAATGGGATGAAGGTGATAATGCCGGAGTCCGGGGTCCAACACCGAAAGTTACCCAGCATTTGCTGATATTGGATTGAGGGAAAACCCCGGAAAAAACCTCAACCAGGTAACTTGCCCCGACCGGGAATCGAACCCGGGCCACCTGGTTTCGCAGCCAGACGCTCTGACCGTTACTCCACAGGTGTGGACAGGACAGTGCTTGCTGATATCCTAAGACAACGAGGATTAGAAGTCCATGAAGAAGTGCATTGTATCTCGGAAGATGATTCTACAAGACGAGCAGATATTGTTGTTATTGATATAAAAAAGAACACAGGAACAATACTAGACCCAACTATCAGGTTTGAAAGAGATGCACAACAACCAAAACTTAATGATGATGAAACGAGAATTATCTATGAACCTTGCATTCCTCATTTTAGCAAGCAGTATAATATCATGGCTAATCGTTGGCCAGTACACAGACTTCTTTTTGGAGTTCGTGGTACCATCTCCAAATACACCTATAACCTTTTGAAATCAAAGGGATTCACATTTTACAACGTTGAAAAAATCCTTAGAGAAATTCTAAAGGATTCAATTCAAATTTTGCAATTTCATCCCTATTTCAAGGAAATATGATTCACTTTAATTTTCGTTTGAAATTTATTGTATGTATTTTCATTGTAAACTTTTATTAATTTATTGGTCTGACCCAATATTTTTGGTTTGACCTGCGACACAGAATAGCTCACAATGAAATTTAAAATGAAAAATTATATAAACAGGTTTCAGACAAAAGAGATTAAGACATAAGAAAAAAATAAAACCTAGTACAATTTAAATTGAGTGTACACCATAAAGATGCTGGAGAAATATCGCTACAGAAAATTTTATAATGGTGGTGACGATGGCATCTTGAAGGTCTCTCGTCAGCTTGTATTTTTTCCTCCACTTTACAAAGGCTTTCGGAATGGTGCCTCTCGCTCCGAAGAAGAGACCGGTAACTGTGATTTTTTCAATGTTGTATTTCGCTGATAGGTACTGAATCGTGGGCTCGTAGATTTTCTTTTTCTCTTCGTTCACTTCAGATAGTTGAGTGGCTGAGATTTCAAATCTGATCGGCTGACTATTTATTCCTATTTATAGCTATGATATCGATCCTACGATTGCTCCCACCATCAGCAATACAATGAACTTCCTCGTGAACGTCTAGATTTTTGGATCGATGTGCATCTGCGATCATAGAACGTATGGTGTTGTGACGTTTTATTCTGAGAGTACTTCTCCCTGTGGGCAACTCCCAAGCACATGTGGTAAAGTTTCATACTCACTACACTGCCTACAGTGGGTTGTGTCTGTTGTATTTCTTTTCTTTATCCTTGTGGTCACCCTTATTGAAGGGCAGATCGTTTTGTTTTATAAATCCGATATATACAAAAGGGACGGAATGGACCGATCTCTTTAAGCCGATGATCATCATCATCATTATTAGAGACCGGATTTTTATGTAATATCAAGGTGTGAAATATGTACATATTTATGTAAGGAAAATAAGCTGAATATGTATCAAAATATGTAAAATAATGAAAATATTTAATATCAATATCTGGCAGGTATAGGATAGGTAAGACTCTCGAGTTGTGATTTCATAGAGCACCCGACTTTTTACCGCACACTTGACACATTACTGTTTTTCCATCTGTAATGAAAGCTTCTCCATCGCAATCCATGATTTTATTTTTGTCGTTAGGGTTGAAGATACAGAGGCCATTTCAGTTAGTTGAAAGCAGTAGATAAACTCACTTGCGCTTTATACTGTAAGTACTAAAACTAGAGAACTGAGTGAAATGAATGACACTACAGTACTGCAAGCACTGTTTCGCTTTACTGGATTAGGAGAAAATAAGAAGAGATGTGGGACACATGCAGTTTAGCTGCTCCCTGTAAGCAACAAAGTACCGGTACCTGTCACTGCGCGATCAATGGCGTTACGATTTCTTGCGGTAAATAACGGGCCCATCTGCAGAAGGTTGAGTATCTCCTTGTGTGTTTATATACCAATAATCTAGATTAGCGGTGTGGCTTGTCGGTATATTTGTCACGGTTCGGTAGTGTCAATCTAGTGAGGAAGCTGAACACATCTACTCGTTGGACTGTGTTTTCAACTCCGGCTCAAAGTCTCTAACCCAAATTTCATCAATAGCGACAATTGAACGCAAGAATGCTTTACCTTCAACGTCGAATCTTTTTCTTCAACAGTAACAGTACCCGAGACACGTGCAGGCTCCATTTCTAGCTCTCGTAATTTAAAAACAGACTACGCTATGGATGAAAAATTACGTGCTTCTTCATCAAGCTTTCAAATGCAACACGTAATTTTCACTATTGTTGCGTCACTCAATCTGCAGTATTGCCAACTGTGCATTATTTATGAAATGACCCTCGTATTTGTTATTGAAAGTGATAGCAGAAAGAGGTGGTCACAATTTGGGAGTTGACCGTATTAAAACATATGTATTACATTAAATAGATTTCCGTTCACTCTCAAGATGTGAACGAATGCAATAGACTGTGCATACCTAAGGAAATATATATCATTAGATTGTATCCTTTCTTGTCGGTTTGTGTTCATGTCCAGCTATCTGCACCATATATAAATATTTAGTTTTTGTCCCTTATGATTAGGGACCGGATTTTTATGTAATATCAAGGTGTAAAATATGTACATATTTATGTAAGAAAAATATGCTGAATATGTACCAAAATATGTAAAATCATGAAAATATTTAATATCAATATCTGGCAGGTATAGGATAGGTAAAACTCTCCAGTTGTGATTTCATAGAGCACCCGACTTTTTTACCAGACACTTGAGACATTACTATGTTTCCATCTGTAGTGAAAGCTTCGTGCATCGCAATCCATGATTTTATTTTTGTTGTTAGGGTTGAAGATACAGGGACCATTTTAGTTAGTTAAAAGCAGTAGATAAACTCACTTGCATTTTATACTGTAAGTACTGAAACTAGAGAACTGCGTGAAATGAATGACAACAGTACTGCAAGCACTGTTTCGCTTTACTGGATTAGGAGAAAATAAGAGGAGATGTGGGACACATGCATTTTAGCGGCTCCCTGTAAGAAACAAAGTAACGACTAAAATCTCAAACTATAGACATTTATAAACTATTGTTTGAAAAGTGACATTCCTGTCTCATTCAGAAAGGTAGGATTATTCCTGCCGAGAACCATACTTTCTAAAAGCTCTAAAAATCCCATTTTCGTATAGGTCTACTAAATTTAAAGTAAAGAGGTCAAGCAATAACCTCAAAAGCTATTTATTTTAATCTTTCAACATCTTTCCAGTTTGTTCCTTTACTCCAGCTTCTTTTCAAATGTTGGCTATTTTATTGCGGCTCATGTCAGACTTGACACGGGTTTTCCGAGGGTGGGTAAGGTTGCAAATTGCATGGGAACGGCTTGTTAAGACGTGTGCAGAACAATTATAGTTTGAGACAAATCATGTCTTCTCGTCCCACTCCACCGCATAAAGGCAACGCTACCTTCTGAGTGATTTTTACAATACAAGGTAGTTGCATGAGAAATGTTGTCTTTTGTTCACTCATAATTACAATGGGCGGTATGGGGTGAGTGCCTCTATTACTTCCTGGAACTAAGGATGTTATGTTTCGTCCCGAAATATATCCTTTCTTGAGTAGGTAAAAATGCTTTTTAAATCTGTGTACTTTAAATTGTAAACTTCCACAGCAGAAGTTTTTTTTTTCTTTCCTTTTAGAGAAGTAAAAATGAATAAAATCCCTAAATATATAGTTTTATGTAATACCAAGCCATAATATGTACTGTGGGGTAAATATTTAAAAATATGTAGTATCAAATTTTAATATATTAATGGTAATTACAAGATTCGCGAAGATTTGTTATTTATATACGGTTAGGTGGAAAGGAATATAATATGTAATTACATAAAAATCCGGTCCCTCATCATTATCATTCTGACATTGATAACTGGAAGAAGGTGTGGTCATTACCACGCTCAAGTCACACAATACATAATTTTGTGGAAGGCTTATTGGTATCCACACTGAAATTTATAATAAAAAAAAATTCCTTCAGCGTGGGATTACAGAATACATAATTATGTGAACTTTACCTTTGCACCCCTAGTAGGAATTTGAATAAAATACTACAGAATGCACGGCTTAAACTTCATGTAGAGCAAAGTCCAGCCACGAATTATTGTTAACTTCCACAGAAAGAAGTTTGTCTACAGACATCACGGCCACAATACTTTGATGCACTCTAATTTTATTGCACATAACATACTTTAATATGCAAACCTGTGCGAAATTAGCATATCTGTGTTGTATTATGCCACGGTGCAACGCTTGTGACGGGACAGAGCTTTCATTAAAATGTCCTTTTGGTCACACAGACGGGAGTCGCTATTAAAACCGACAGTACCTCTCTCTGGTCACGACCACTGCCCACCCCCGGTGCCGCCAAAACCACCCCCGCCCCCGCCCCACACCGTAGTTTCGAATTATCAACTCCCTTTTCGACAACTCCATGTGCAGCTGTACCTATATCCGTCTCACTTTCCCAGTGGCTTTTCTGTTTAGCATATTTTATGACTCAATTTAAATAATTGGAATGATCCCGTGGGACACTAGAATAAGCCCTTTTGCGGTGCCCAACCCTCCATTTCAGCCCCAAAGCTCTCTGTTAGCGGGAAGCCGCATAAACTATTACAACATGAGTCTTTATAGAATGTTTAAATTACTCATGATGATGGCAATGATGATGATGATGATGGTACAGAATTAATTCACTTCTGTGTTCTTGATAATTAGCATTTATATTCCGTCGGAGCGAATAAATAAATAAATAAATAAATAAATAAATAAATAAATAAATAAATAAATAAATAAATAAATAAATAAATAAATAAATAAATAAATAAATAAATAAATAAATAAATAAATAAATAAGCAAACAAACAGACGGATAGATAGATAAATAAAAATAATAAATAATAATAATAATAATAATAATAATAATAATAATAATAATAACAATAATAATAGTTTACTTTTAAAGAGATAGGTTTGGAAGTAAATCCCGAAAAGAGAAAGTATAGGATTATGTCTCGTGACGAAATGGAAATATAAAAAATAGAAATTTATACTCTGAAGAGGGGGAAAAATTCAAATATCTTGGAGCAACAGTAACAAATGTAAATGACACTCGGGAGGAAATTAAACGCAGAATAAATATGGGAAATGCCTGTTATTATTCGGTTGAGAAGCTTTTATCATCCAGTCTGCTGTCAAAAAATCTGAAAGTTAGAATTTATAAAACGGTTATATTACCGGTTGTTCTGTATGGTTGTGAAACTTGGACTCTCACTTTGAGAGAGGAACATAGGTTAAGGGTGTTTTAGAATAAGGTGCTTAAAATATTTGGGGCTAAGAGGGATGAAGTTACAGGAGAATGGAGAAAGTTACACAACACAGAACTGCACGCATTGTATTCTTCACCTGACGTAATTAGGAACTTTAAATCCAGACGTTTGAGATGGGTAGGACATGTAGCACGTATGGGCGAATCCAGAAATGCATATAGAGTGTAAGTTGGGAGGCCGGAGGTAAAAAGACCTTTGGGAAGGCCGAGACGTAGGTGGGAGGATAATATTAAAATGGATTTGAGGGAGGTGGGATATGATGATAGATACTGGATTAATCTTGCTAAGGATAGGGACCAATGGCGGGCTTATGTGAGGGCGGCAATGAACCTCTAGGTTCCTTAAGAGCCTAATAGTATGAGTGCGCACGAAAGTGTATTGGTTTTGTATATAAAACACTCTAGCACTCCCAAAAAAGAGGCCTAAACTACATACTCGTGCTCAGGGGGCATTCCACATAATCTTGAAACATTATATTTTTTATTTTATTTTAGTAGGTTATTTTACGACGCTTTATCAACATCTTAGGTTATCTAGCGTCTGAATGAGATGAAGGTGATAATGCCGCTGAAATGAGTCGGGGGTCCAGCACCGAAAGTTACCCAGCATTTGCTCATATTGGGTTGAGGGAAAAACACGGAAAGAACTTCAACCAGGTAACTTGCTCCAGCCGAGATTCGAACCAGGGGCCACCTGGTTTCGAGGTGAGAATCGCTAACCATTACTCCACCGGTGTGGACCTGAGTTTGTTAAGAATGTATTTTCCACAGATGGAATTATATTATTATTATTATTATTATTATTATTATTATCACTATTTCGTACCAATGTTTATTATTGTCGCACTAACATTACTTATCTAACTTTCATTATTTACTTTCATGTTGTTTTATGGTCTAAATATTAATGTAATGACTACGTAACCAATTGTATTCTATTAGAATTAGAGTCTGGCTTGGCGGAAGAGAAGACCTACTGGCCTTAGATCTGCCAGATCAAATAAATAAATAATAATAACAATAATAATAATAATAATTATTATTATATTATTATTATTATTATTTTGTTTGTATTGTACTATTAAAACCATGGTCTTTTTTTGTTTAATTTAAAAATTTAATTTAAATATTTTCAGAAGTTTAAGGTCCTTTTTTTGTGATTTTTGGTTCATCATCTTCCGAGCCCTACTCATCTCTCTTAAAGTAGCTACATTATATTCAGGAATTTCTTTCCTGAAAATATCATGTTTAAGACTAGGATCAAAATAGGCCTTGGCCACACTGTAACACGCGGAAACGTTGGAATACGTAACGAATGACTTTTGAATCTACAGATCGCAACCAGTCGTAATTTAGGAAGCTCTGTACATCACAAACGAAATAAAAAGTGGATGTTCACGAATTTTTAAATTTTGGCAAGTTCGCCTCCATCACACACAGAGACATTTGAAATGAAGTGTAAGTGATATTACAATCGCACACAATACCGCGAGTTCCAAATGTACTGCGGAAAGGAGAGGAGAGAAGAGGAGGCTTTGGGAGGGTGAATAGGATCGCAGTCATCAGCCCGCGGGTCAAACAGATGAAATGTGATGATCACAAGAAGAGAGAAGACCCTATTCATCCCGCTGTGTGTCTCTATAAAGAACACGAGGAAAGGCTTGCAAAACCTAATAAACGGGATACTGCAGAGAGCGAGGGGACAAAAGGAAAACGGCCTGCCGCGCCGGCTTCGCTACATCGACTGCCTTCATTTGCATGGCGGAGAGGTTTTGATTATGCCGCTTAATTAAACAAATTTCGAATAATACAAAGGATCATTGCTTACATTGAAGAACAATACGAAACAGACAGACTGCGCAACCCGCCGACAGATAAGCTCGGCTATATTACACAGTCAAAGCAAACATGTAGCGGGGCGGCAATTACAGACGGCGCAGGAGACAGACGCAACACCGCAGCACACCCCGTGGGGCACGTCACAATGCAGTCTCTCTTCATGCATGTACTGTATAAATCTACGAATGTGTTTACATGTATGTGTATGTATGTATGTATGTATGTATGTATGTATGTATGTATGTATGTATGTATGTATGCATGTATGCATGTATGCATGTATGCATGTGTGTACAGTATGTATGTATGTATAGTATGTATGTATGTACAGTATGTATGTATGTATGTATGTATGTATGTATGTATGTATGTATGTACAGTATGTATGTACAGTATGTATGTATGTATGTATGTATGTATGAATGTATGTATGTATGTATGTATGTACGTACAGTATATATGTATGTATGTATGTATGTACTGTATGTATGTATGTACTGTATGTATGTATGTACTGTATGTATGTATGTGTGTATGTATGTATGTACTGTATGTATGTATGTACTGTATGTATGTATGTATGTGTGTATGTATGTACTGTATGTATGTATGTACTGTATGTATGTATGTACTGTATGTATGTATGTGTGTATGTATGTATGTACTGTATGTATGTATGTACTGTATGTATGTATGTATGTATGTGTGTATGTATGAACTGTATGTATGTATGTGTGTATGTATGTACTGTATGTATGTATGTATGTATGTATGTGTGTATGTATGTACAGTATGTATGTATGTATGTACAGTATGTATGTATGTATGTATGTGTGTATGTATGTATGTATGTATGTACTGTATGTATGTATGTATGTGTGTATGTACAGTATGTATGTATGTATGTACTGTATGTATGTATGTATGTATGTATGTGTGTATGTATGTACTGTATGTATGTATGTGTGTATGTATGTATGTACTGTATGTATGTATGTATGTGTGTATGTACTGTATGTATGTATGTATGTACTGTATGTATGTATGTATGTACTGTATGTATGTATGTGTATATGTATGTATGTATGTATGTATGTATGTACTGTATGTATGTATGTATGTATGTATGTATGTATGTACTGTATGTATGTATGTATGTATGTATGTATGTGTATATGTATGTATGTATGTATGTATGTATGCATGTATGTATGTATGTATGCATGCATGTATGTGTGTATGTATGTACTGTATGTATGTATGTATGTATGTATGTATGTGTGTATGTATGTGTGTATGTATGTATGTACTGTATGTATGTATGTGTGTATGTATGTACTGTATGTATGTATGTGTGTGTATATATGTATTTTTTATTGAGAACATCAACTGCATGCCCCATTACATAGTAATATTACATGTATTATACTGTTATTTACACGTGATATTACAATATTATGCTACAATTTCCTTTTTTCATAACATGAGAGTTGAATTTACGGATCACCTTAACTAATTTTAATCCTCTACTTATAAGCTTCAAATTTCTATAGGATACTTTATATGCCTCGGGTAATTTACATTTAAAATTACAATATTGTGTCATACTTTGCTTAAAATAACTATTCCTGATAATTATCTTACATGTTTCCATAATATGAAAATCAGTACATATTATCTTTGCCAATTTTTATCATATAGCCTACCTTAAATCTTTTACCCTTAGATTATATTTGTTTCTAAGACCGACTACCTGGATTTTGTATCTGCTTAACCATCTGTTTTCTTACATTCTATATTTACAGTTTGTTTATCTTATTGTTATTTTATAATTGATTCCATTATTGTGTATCTACAAGTTAATTGAGTATATATATTTACAAAATGATCTCAAATGAAATGTTATGAGCTGTCGGATGGTAACTGGCCATGTATGTATGTATGTATGTATGTATGTATGTATGTATGTATGTATGTATGTATGTATGTATGTATGTATGTATGTATGTATGTATGTATGTATGTATGTATGTATGTATGTACGTATGTATGCTATACACGTAAGTTCGAGTGGTTATGTCGCAGGGTCGTCGAAATGGGAGAAATCACATGACAGATTATAATTACTTAACGAGGTCGTTTTCTTTCAATTGTTTTAATCAGTTGTACAATATGTTGACTCCCAATTCCGTACAAAAAATACACTATCTACCAAAAAGTAATTGGGCACTTAAATTGCCCCTTTAGAACTCGTGGTACCACCTCTTGTTGCTATAACAGCAGCCACCCTGTCAGGCATGTTCTCCACTAGTTTGTGTAGGATATCCACTGGAATGCGTCGCCATTCCTCTTGCAACATGGCACTCAGTTGGACAATGGAAGTTGGCCGCATCTCCCGAGACCTCAATCGCCGGTCCATTTCGTGCCAAAGGTGCTCAATGGGATTGAGATGAGGACTCTGTGCAGGCCAGTCCAACTGGTGAAATTTAGTGTCCGCGTACCACTGTATAGTAGCCGCCGAAACATGAGACCAACGTCCATTATTAAAGCAATAACCAGAGGACACAATACATCTACATACGCCGATCACATAACCAATGCTAACCATGCGGACATGGAAATCCTACACATACAACCCAAGAACCAAAAACTCAACACACTAGAACAATACGAAATATACAAAGAGACTAAAACACACCCAGATCAAATTCTCAACACACAGATCAATTTCAGTACACACACACACTATTTGACTCCACTATTCAACAATCAAACGCACCCACACAACAGGCAGAGAAGTTCGAGATGACGCCGAGATCTAGTATATATAGTATATATGATATGCGTAAATCACTTCGTGATTTAAGACGGCGCTTATTCCGTCGGATCCCGGCCAACTAGTCACTCATAACGAGTGTACCTCAGCACATGTGTGGACTTCAGTCGTACGTTCATAGACATCTATGACGTAGTGCAGAGGGCGGCCACTAGAGGGAACCCAAGAGTTGGAGCTTAATCTGAGACGATTCTGTCCGACGCCGGGGTGGTATCCGGTGTGGCTTAGTGGATAAAGCATCAGCACGTAGAGCTGAAAACCCGGGTTCAAATCCCGGCGCCGGAGAGAATTTTTCTCCGTTCCACTACTCTTACATCGAGATCTAGTAGGCTCTGAAGATGGTGTGATGAAGCACCGAAACAGATGTAAGCCGCACAGACTTACATAATTAACACGAGTAAGTCCGCTAGTTAATCAATTACTTACATATTTTAAAGCGACATTAATTGAACTGAACTAGGCTAATCAAAAAGTGAATGCAAATACGCGTGCTATTTCATTTTTAGGAGCATTAAAGTGTATAATTTTCCATGTATTATTCAAACAGCCCACGTATGTATGTGAGCATCTCTTAAACAAAGATGTTGCTGATACAACGTTGATTTACTCTGTTAATTATAATTATGTATTATCTGGATGCGGGCTTCACTAAGCCGGAAATACATTACCCAATCGATGATCTGCTACACATTTAAACAACTCGTAATGTAACATATTCTTTTTAAAGAAAAAGAATGTACAATTTTTATTCATAATTTTAGTAATTAGTAATATAATTACTTATAATTGATTATGAAGTATTTAGCTGGATGCTAAACAGCGAGAAAACAAACTTCAACGTCGAGATAACGATAAACCAAGAATTACCGAGTAATGGTAAGGTTATAATTTCCTCTGGACTAAGACAGGGAGGAAACGGGTATTACAACACTCAGTCCTTCTCGTTGTAAATAAACTCGAGGCGCAACCACTAGTTTCTAAGCAAATTTTTCTTGTCGAAATTCGCATGTTGCATATTAAGAATGTGCTGGATATTCTACGACAAATAACTTCTTATACTTGGCTCGGAAACATGACGGCCTCTCTTCTTGGAATTGGTAATCCCTCATAAACCCCCATCCTCTACTCAACCCCTAGTCGCGTGGCAGAAATACAATAGATCCCAGCATTGCCAAATCTAACAGTCATTGCCTCTACCTGATGGCTTTCACCCGTTCTCAGTGTCTTTGTCGACGTGTTGTTTTATACCGTTGTGCGCCTCAATATGTCTAATTTATTCCGGCCATGATTAATGAGTGTTGGAGCAGATGATCCGCAGCTAGGCCTCCTGATACACCTGAAGATCACGACAAGAACAACAAATAACACCGTCGAAGAAAACAGAATATCTTATTTGCAGAGGAGCGTAGCTAAGAAAACAAAGTGTTAAAATTGTGTCTAACGTTAGAAATTCTATCCATAAAGTAATCGAAAGTTCAGGCAGTTTAATAAGTATAAATCTTAACCACTTAACATCGGACGCAACCGGCGGAGTTGGATATATGGGCATAGAAATTAAGAATTACGGTTCACCAACTAAAGAGAAAATAAACAAATTAAAACAGAATTCGGTAAGATAGACGATTTTATACGTATTTACTTCGCCGAACAGTATGTGAACAGTACGCGAAAGAGATATCGCCAACAGCAACACCGTCCTTAGCAACCTAAATATGACATTATTCACAACAGTGCTTAAAAGTTTTCTAACTTACAGCAGTGAAGTCAATGTTTTTAAATCACTCTACATGACAACCAACATATTAGCATTAATTAAAATGAATGTATATGAACTTCTTTGCCAACAACACATTACAGAGAAAAGCCCTACAATTTAAAATTAAATTTACATACCAGTAATGAATAAAATATTGTATAGCATACTAGAGTAAACAGATTTTATGCGTTCGTAGAAATTATCACCCAAGGCGAAGCTGATAAAATCTAACTTTACTCTTTTGTACTATAAATTCTATAACTATTCAACGATCACAGTTTCAGGAAATTTTACCAGCGCAACATTCTTAATTAAGTATAAAATTCTGGAACTTCAATAACATGGCAATTTAACACTTATTATAGAAGTCTACATTTTTTTGTTTATTTAGGCAAAACATGTTAGTGAAAATATAAATATAAAGTGTTTTTAAAATAAGTTTGTTCATTTTTATACCAATTTTGTTTTAGTAATTATAAATTAAGGTATATTTACAAAGATAATATAGTCTTGCTGAAAATCGTGGTTTCACGGAACACAGTTTGAAAAACGTTCGCAAATCACAATGACTTCAAGAATTGGCAACTCGGCTAAGGGTTTATCCCTTGCGCGTGCCTGCAGTTAACTGGTGAGGGGGATGAGGGAAGGTCGTCATGTTTTCGTGCGAAGTATATGTGGTATTTTGTGTGTAGCGAGCCAGAGGAAAACAACACGAAATAAAAGATTGTTGCAAACGACTCGTGAGCGGCTTCTTGTAGACCGCCTGACGCCGTCATCTTCTAATTACTAATTAACTCGCATGACAGGTCACCGCGAAGCGGCCCGGGGCGGAGTGACGGAGTGCACAAGCCGTGGCTTATTCAATTTGTCCTCGCCGAGGCTCCCGGGATTGCTACATCCAGACACTGGGCTGCTGTATCACCTGAAAGGACTAAATAGCACGGAATTAAAATCTGTGATGACGTCGAGAAACAGAGTGAAAAATACAGATAATTAAAGAAGCGGAACAGAAAAATATAAAATAATAAGACAAGGGAAGTTAAAGACGAGGAAAAAGCAAGGACAGAAAGGAAATAGAAAATATTAAAGGAAAGGCATGGTAAAGATTAACGTAAAGAGAAAGAAAAAAAAACATGAAGGGAAAGATCAGTATGAAAGGGAAATGAAAATGGACTTAAAGATAAACATAAAAGTGAATATAAAAATGAAGGTAAAGATAAAAATGCAGTGGCATAGCATGAAAGTTTGAGTAGGGGAAGCTAACTCAAGTTGTCTTTCATGTACATATGAGAAAACGTATTACAAAAATACAGTCTTAAAGTAAATAGTAGTGAATGTCAAGTCAGCAGTCGAAGATTGGTTGGAACCTCGTAAGTAACACCAATAAGGCATGACCTCAAATGGTACCGGTACGTAGTAAAATATGATTTCACTGTTTATCTTTAACAAATAGACACGGTCATTTGTTTTTTAAATCGCACTTTTGTTCGTAAGTCAGTCTTGATAATAGAATTGTCCTAAAATATTCAAGTAAAATGGTGTCAGGAACTGTTATTTCACTCATTATTTATTATATCAGCCACAATGCACACTAACACTTCAAGTGAACACGACTCACAAAAGGGATAACTCGGAAAATAAATTATTTTCAATGTAAAAGCTAGCTTCTTGCGAGCCTTGCGACCAGGGTAGTTTAGTTAGAAAGGGATGGAAAATCTGCGGGGTAGGTTACACAGAAGAATGAGTGAAAGAAACCAGTCTGCTTGGAAGCTGGTGTGTGCAAGGTTCTTGTTTACTGCTGCATCACGAATCATGTTGAGCTGCCGCATCACAATATTTAACGCATAAATATAAGCTCTATTAAAAGTAATAAATAATTTTGTCCATAAACTGCAGGTTTATTTTGAAATTATTATTAACTGGGGAAGCTGAGCTTTTTAGCTTAAATTGACGCTACGCCACTGTAAAAATGAGAGTGAAGATATACATAATAAGAAGATGGAAAGAAAAATAAATATAGGAATGATAGAGAAGCTCTTATCATCCACTCTGCTGTCCAAAAATCTGAAAGTTAGAATTTATAAAACAGTTATATTACCGGTTCTTCTGTATGGTTGTGAAACTTGGACTCTCACTCTGAGAGAGGAACATAGGTTAAGGGTGTTTGAGAATAAGGTGCTTAGGAAAATATTTGGGGCTAAGCGGGATGAAGTTACAGGAGAATGGAGAAAGTTGCACAACACAGAACTGCACGCATTGTATTCTTCACCTAACATAATTAGGAACTTAAAATCCAGACGTTTGAGATGGGCAGGGCATGTAGCACGTATGGGCGAATCCAGAAATGCATATAGAGTGTTAGTTGGGAGACCGGAGGGGAAAAAGACCTTTGGGGAGGCCGAGACGTAGATGGGAGGATAATATTAAAATGGATTTGCGGGAGGTGGGGTGTGATGATAGAGACTGGATTAATCTTGCACAGGATAGGGACCGATGGCGGGCTTATGTGAGGGCGGCAATGAACCTTCAGGTTCCTTAAAAGCCATTTGTAAGTAAGTATAGAAGAAGAGAAAGATACATATGAAGGCAGAAATAAAGATGAAGGGAAAGACATGAAGGGTACAGGGAACAGGAGAAAGAAACGATCAAAGTCACAAGGGTGGTGTCATCATCTAATTCAGTATATTACTGCAGAATTTATTGTTGTTCCTAATGAAAAAGTAGGAAAGGATGGCTGTATCCATGGTGATAATTCTACTTTACCAGTTTTTACAAGAAAAACACAAATTTTGCGGTAATATAATGAATTAGATTATGACATCAACCTTATGAGCATTGTAACTTTGATCGTTTTTCCCCTATACCCTTCATATACACGATAAGAAAGATAAACTTAGAAGATATTGCATTATAAGAAGAGAAAGATAAGCATGAAGGAAAAGGTAAAAATAAAGGGAAAGATGTTCGTGAAAAGAGAGATGAAAATGAAGAGGAAGACACATGAAGGAGAAGATAAATTTGAGAAAGATATAAAAAAATACGTTTTATTTAACGACGCTCGCAACTGCCGAGGTTATATTAACGTCGCCGGTGTGCCGGAATTTTTGTCACGCAGGAGTTCTTTTACATGCCAGTACATGAGCCTGTCGTCCCGCGCCGTGGCGTCGTGGCCTAAGGCATCCTGCCTAGGACTAGCGTTATGGAATGCGCACTGGTTCGAGTTCTCATGAGGGAAGAAATTTTCTCATGAAATTTCGGCCAGTGTATGGAACCGGTACCCACCCAGCATCGTGATGCACTTGGGGAGCTACGATAGGTAGCGAAATCCGGTTACGCAAACCAGCTATAATGGCTGGGGGGCTCATCGTGCTAACCACACGATACCTCTATTCTGGTTGGATGATCGTTCACCTCTGCTTCGGCATGTGGCCATGAAGGGGAAGTTATACATGAGGATAAAGAAATGTAAGAAGGGAAATATGAACATGAAGTGAAAGGTAATAAAAGGGATATATGTGAAGAGAAAGCTAAATATGAAGTGAAGGATATGTATGACGAGAAAGATAAACTTGAGAAAAATACATAAGAAGAGAAAGAAGAAAACATGAAGGGAAAGGTAAAAATAAATGGAAATGTAGACAATGTACTTGAAGAGAAAGATAAACATTAAGAGAAATATACATATGAGAAAGATATGTAAGAAAAGAAACAAACATAAATGGAGAGGTGAAAATGGAGAGAAAAATATATACGAGTAGAAAGACAACTTGAGAAAGATATATAAGATAAAGATTAGCATAAAGGGAAAAGTAAAAATATATATATATATACATATATATATATACACATATATATACATACAATGTATACATATACTCGTATATGTAGGAAGAGAATGATAAGAGTAAAGGGAAAGGTAAATTTCAGAAAGATATAGCCTACACAAAGAGAAAGATAAACATGGCGAAATGCTATGCATGAGGACAAAGATGTACCTGACGAGAAAGATATACGCCTATACAGAGAGAAAGATAGATGTGGAGAATGATAAATGTCAAAAGATAAGTGCGCATGGAGAAACAAACCTGAAGCAAAAGATGAACATGAAAAGCTAGGAAATCGCGAGTAGCAAGATAAAAGCAAAATCGAAGAGAAAAATGTGAAAGGATAGATAAATATGAAATGAAAGATGATAATGAGGAGCAATCATTGAAGAGAGAAACAAATATTGAAAGCAAAAACAAAGGCAGAAAATAGGAACAAAGAGTGAGAGGAGGAACAAGGATTTAAAACATAAACAAGGATAAAAAGAGAAGCAGAAATTAAAAGGAGAAGGAATTGAAAATAGAAAGGGGAGTTGAAAAGAGAATGAAGTGAACAGGCGAAGAAAGAGTGGAAAGGAAGCAAGGATTGAAAAGAGAAACTAGTACTGACAACGGAAAGAACGATTGGAAACAGACATAAGGATTGAAAATGGCAACAAGAACTGACAACAGAAACGAGAATTGAAACCAGAAGAAGCATTTGAAAGAGAAACAAGGAGTAGAAAGAGAAACAAGGAGTAGAAAGAGAAACAAGGAGTAGAAAGAGGAAAAAGGATCGAAAAGAGAAAGAATAATTGGAAAGAGAAACAAGAATTGAAACGAGGAACGAGGATTGTAAAGAAGAAACAAGCACTGAAATAAAAAACGAGAATTGAACATATTAACAGAGACTGAAAAGACTAACGCCACCGGAAAGACCAAAGAGTTGTAGTCAGTGGCGGTGCGTCAATAAGAGCACAAGAGCACGTGAACACCTTGTTTCCATTAATGCTCGACTAGTTTTATTATTTGATACCGTATTGTCGTAGTGGGGATGTATAATATCAGAATCGAGTATTTTAAACTTCCCGCATCTTGCATAAACTTCTTATGTAAACTTGGCAACATCAGTTCACGTACAAGCCGTGCTGTTTTCGAGTTGGTTACAGGAATTTCACGCATGCGCGGGAGAAAATTGTCTTTAGCTGGCCGCTTATGACTCGTCAAGAGCACAAAGCGTTAAGTGAACATGATGAGTATCTATCCTACAGATGTCAGGTCCATCGATGCCTATCGTTCACGTGCTATATCTCGAGGAGGAAATTTAATAGCCTGCAGATGTCAGCATCTGACTGTAGGAACGTTTACTTACGTGTACAGTGCTGCTACGAGAGTGTAGTTTGTGAATTACTATACTTCAGTGTCTGCATAATAGCATAGTTTGGCTTTCAAACACGTGCTGGCTGACTGTGGTGGTGGTATGAATTTAAGTATCTGTATGGCAGTGTATAATATTTAAGAATAATATTTACTGGCATGTATTTATAGTAATCTATGCGAGTGGGATTACAGTACTGGTATAGGCTGTAATGTATCAGTGTGTTGTGAATCAAAATATATTACTGAACACACGCGTTTGTACATAACGAGACCGTGGTATGTATTCATTTTTAACCAACGTAAACAATGAACTCTGTTCAAGTAATTTTGAACAGTAAAGAACTGGGTAAACTGGCTTACCAAGAAAATTTGGAAATAAAAAGACTGAGTTTCATTATAATAATAATAATAATAATAATAATAATAATAATATTATTATTATTATTATTATTATTATTATTATTATTATTATTATATCTTGTTTTGAATTTATATAGTTTTTTTTTTCGATAGTGAAACATTGGAATCATGACATTTCATATTAGACTAAACGTACGATTTCAAATTCTCTTCGATTTTGGAACAACAAAATTATGAACACACATAATATTTTATCACGAGCCGCCACTGGTTGTAGTTATATATCGGGATAGACAAACAGGGATTTAAAACAGGAACAAAATGAGAAACGAGAAAAGAGATTAAAGACAGAGAGAGAAAAAAACATGATACTTTAGTTAGACGGAGGAGATGAAGATAGTTGGTCCGTGTAGTTATAATCTCTCATCGACATCATTTCAGCGGTGGACGTGCTCTTGTACGGAACTGAGGGTATTGCCAAGTATTTGTGAATTACGGCGCTTAGAGGTTCTTTTTTGTTTTTAATAAACAGTAGAATGGATTGTGGATATAGCTAATACGAAGGATGGAAATGAAAGAAATTTTATTTATTTACACTAATTTTAAACTCTGCTGCGTTCTTATAGAATAATTCCTTTGATACTTTATTCTTTGATTAACTCCTTAATTTCTTTCGTTCCCTTTCTTTCGAATCTTCTTACATCATTATGTTGTACTGTGTACACTGAATGTTTAATAAAGATGTGTTCCTAGATAGCGAATTCTTTCCATAGTCCTTTTTCTTAATTAAGGTTTCAAATTCTTAACATTCTTTTTTATGAGATATTAACATTGCAATTATATGACACAAGACAAAAAATCTAGAAACATTTCAAAGTTGGATGAGGATAGCAGAAGAGTGTGTTCTCCTTTTAAAATTAATCTCGAATTTTTGCTTATCTTACCATGTCGTGTTATTGACAATGGCAATTGGAGTATTGTAATATACAGGGTGGATGGTGATAACCACTGCACCAAAATGAAACTGGTAATAGATCATGAAGAAAGATTTGAAAAATCTAAATAAGTATTTTCTCTAACATTCACCGTTTCAGAGAAAATCGTTATGTTTCCATGAAACATTTGGCAACATCATGGCTACTGCAATAACTCTAGCAAAAGCTGCCTGCATTCCTTACCTTCCCCTCCCCATCTGCTGTATTGAGTCGAAGACACGAGACAGTGCGCTGCGTTTCTAGATTTACCGTAACGATTTTCGCAATTATTCAATTTAAGTTCATGGCTAAACGGTTTAATTTGTAAAAAAAAAAAAAAAAAAAAAAAAAAAAGATTCAAGGTATTAACTTTAACCTATCTGCTTGTATAGCAATCAGCCATTTCTCTCAAGCCATTACCGCAATAGAGCACTGCAAACATTGGGCGAAGAGTGTTTATTTCCTGTTTAACGGTGCTTCATCGAAGTAAAGTGTAATAAAAGTGTTCTTATATTTAACATGTAGAATCATCTCTTACATTTTGGTGCATCGGCCTCCTTTCACTCTTTATGATTAATTATTATGCTATACTCAGTTTTGAACAAAATAACAAAGGTGGTGATGTGTTGAAATTGCGAAAATGAAACGATTGTGCACAGAAGAAAAACCTAAAAATTTGTAGGAAACTTGTCTCACAGATTACACAGGTTTGTGATGAAAAAACGTTTTTGAAAATTTTAGCTACTTCTTACGCATTTTTACGTGCTAAAACACAAATGAACACTTAAAATGCGACATCAAGTACAGCTTTTTCACAGAATTGAAATTAAAGTTTGTATGATACTAATAAGCGTTCTCTTCATATTTCTGTAAATATACTTTTTTCATATACAGTACATACATAAGTATATATAAATAATATCGTTATTGTTTTTATGAAACCTCCTATGTGACAATACAGACAATAATTTTTCAGGAGGAAGAAAAATATTTACTTACTTACAAATGGCTTTTAAGGAACCCGCAGGTTCATTGCCGCCCCACATAAGCCCGTCATCGGTCCATATCCTGTGCAAGATTAATCCACTCCCTATCATCATATCCCATCTCCCTCAAATCCATTTTAATATTATCTTCCCATCTACGTCTCGGCCTCCCCAAAGGTCTCTTTCTCTCCGGCCTCCCAACTAACACTCTATAGGCATTTCTGGATTCACCCATACGTGCTACATGCCCTGCCCATCTCAAACGTCTGGATTTAATGTTCCTAATTATGTCGGGTGAAGAATACAGTGCGTGAAATTCTGTGTTGTATAACTTTCTCCACTCTCCTGTAACTTCATCCTTCTTAGCCCCAAATATTTTCCTAAGAACCTTATTCTCAAACACCCTTAATCTCTGTTCCTCTTTCAAAGTGAGAGTCCAAGTTTAACAATCATACAGAGCAACCGGTACTATAACTGTTTTATAAATTCTAACTTTCAGGTTTTTTGACAGCAGACTACTGGGTGTTCAGTTCAAAATGTGTCTTGGCTCGCTGTATGCCGTCATGTGGCTAGTTGATGAGCCTAGAGAATTCAATCTTCCTACACTTCCGCAGCTCAGGTGTATAACCTAAGAGGCACAGAAGATGGCTAGCAAGTACGGCGTTCATTCTGAAGAGTACGTACCGATACGTACGGTAACGCCGGTAGTGGCAGGAATGTGAACTGTTTGGAAATACGTACTGTCGGGATATGGGGAGAGGGTTAAGACGATTACTTACTTATTTGTTGACATTAACTTCGACGGTCAAAATGGACACGGAGCATTTGATTTGTGTTGTGGAATGTTATATTTCCATTTCGTACAATATTCTGGTCACGAGACATAATCATATACTTTGCCTTTTCGGGATTTACTACCAAACCTATCACCTATCGAAGAAAAATATAAATTTATTAAATATCAATAACACTGCACTGATCCTCGATGGTGTCATTTATATTTATCATATTCACCAACGTTTTCTACATAATTACTTCATATTTTTATGTACTCCCATTGATTTTCAATTAATTTTTTCTTCCTCCTGAAAAATTATTTCCTGTACTGCCACACAGAAGATTTCATAAAAACAACGATTATATATAATCATTAGGGAACGGAATTTGGAGTAGTAAAAGCTAGTATTGGCATCTACACAGTCATTTGTTTACAACCCTTTATACCAAGTCCTCCCCTCCATGACGTACTCGCAGGTCTCTACACGTCAACAACAGGTGAACGGGTCAGTTGTCGCATAAGAACTTCAACGTGCAGGTTTGCAGTTCAGCGTAGTGAAGTGCAGGTACAATGCCGAAAGTGAAACCAACTAACAATACAGTATTGAAATACAGTACTATATTTGTAAAACCTCCAGAACAAGTATCAAAATTCAGGAAACAATTCCCTAAATTGTCGCTTCCCCCATGTCCAGTTCCTACGAGATGGGGGTCATAGTTAGAAGCTTGCAATTATTACGCACGTCACCTCCAATCTGTGAAGAAAGTGGTCCAGTCTTTCGATACCGATGACGCGGCTGCGATTCAAATACGCCAGGAACTGCTAAATGATGAAACAATCGAGAAAGAAGTCACGGATATTAAGTCAAATTTTGGATATTTACCGGGTGCCATTATTCAACTAGGAAAGTCAGGAGTAGAACTAGTTGAGCAAATAAATATTATGAGGACTATTGTAAATAAATTGAGTGCAGTAGAAGGTGAAATAGGAAAACGTGTTGGTGAAAAAATGAACAAAGTTTTGATTAAAAATTATGGGTACGATATTCTTAGTCGGATTTCAGTTGTACTAATAAAGACGTGTCCCAATGACGTCATTCAACATGTGAATTTAATTGACGTATCTTGTTTCAAGTACTCTCTAATTGTCTCTGCAGATGGAGAGCGGAGTTTTTCCATGTTACAAAATTTCCTTCCTTGCAACAGAGCAAAGTTGTATTTTGAAAATTTGAACATAATATTTACAATTTATTATAACAAGGCATAGCATTAATTGAAAATGCCATTTCGTTTGGATCTACATATTCAGAGGCGAGTTCCATACAGAAGACAACTGTCTATCAACATCAATATGTCCACTGATACGCGAAGATGCAGAGGTTGATATTTAATTATGTCTATTTGTAATGTTGTTTATTGGTGTCTTGTGCGTTGCGAAGAAAAGCACATGTAGTTCAAAAAGAAATGCAGATTATGTATGTAGGTCACTATATGTCATTAAACTATTCCATTTGTTTATTCTGAAATATATTTACAGACGTTGCGTGTAAGTTTGTATGAAGTGGACTGTACTCGTACATGCGCCGTGACGCAGCTTGCTTGACAGTCACTGAGCTACAAATATCTATAATACGTTTCACCATTCTTTATAATACTCCAAATCCCTTTCCCTGATAATCATATTTCAATTTACTGCAAGTACTTACATAAATTCATTTGTTCTCATTAATAACATTCAGACTTCACGTATTTCTTATTTCCAGATAATCCTGTGTACTTCACATTGCACTGCTTAATTATATAAACGTGGGGCTTCCTCTTTTCGGAGAAGGAAGAATCTAAACTGAAGGTTTTCTTGTGTACAACCATCTATCTTTCACAGAAACTTTTTCCTAGTCTAATTTTCTTTCAGCTCTAGACGGGATAAACCCTTTAGCCATCCCTTGACTGAGGGTGCAGCCGACAGTTGCTGATGCTGTTAATTGGCTCCCGTCTCGTGATGCTGGAGGTGGTCATCTCCGTAGAGTGCTGGTGACACTGCCGCCCATGCCGGAGGGGCGAAATATATCAGCAATAGGAAAAGTTGTGGTCTGACATATTCAGGGATGGGGAGAGGGAAGGAATGGTACAACTTCTGAACTTGGCGCACTGACATTTCCAGCTTCTGGGGGACGGGGAGGGAGGTTAGCACTGATAATCGCACACGATATCTGCACTCGGTTGCAGAAGGGACGCGAACAGAAGAGGGTTTCTTTTATTTTCGTTTACGACTTATTCTTTGGCGATCCTCCGTAACAAACACGACTGTTTCGAAAAAGGGTACAGCCAGAGCCATTTCAAGTAACCCAATAAATTGCACGAGGACTTCATGAACAGTTCGTGATAGAGCTACTTTAGCGGACATTAAGGAGGCAGTTCTGAAATTGTGCAGATAATTCTGTCCAGATAATATATAGGCCTAATAGCGTGGATTTTATTTGCTACAAGACTTGAAATGCAGAGCATGACAACGCGGGAAACTTTGGTATATTATTATTATTATTATTATTATTATTATTATTATTATTATTATTATTATTATTATTATTAGGTCAGTTTCTGTCAGATGCGTTTCCAATTCACTGTGGGCTAAAGCAAGGAGATGCACTATCACCTTTACTTTTTAACTCTGCTCTAGATTATGCCATTAGGAAAGTCCAGGATAACAGAGAGGGTTTGAAATTGAACGGGTTACATCAGCTGCTTGTCTATGCTGATGACGTGAATATGTTAGGAGAAAATCCACAAACGATTAGGGAAAACACGGGAATTTTACTTGAATCAAGTAAAGAGATAAGTTTGGAAGTAAATCCCGAAAAGACAAAGTATATGATTATGTCTCGTGACGAGAATATTGTACGAAATGGAAATATGAAAATTGGAAATTTATCTTTTGAAAAGGTGGAGAAGTTCAAATATCTTGGAGCCACAGTAACAAATATAAATGACACTCGGGAGGAAATTAAATACAGAATAAATACGGAAAATGCCTGTTATTATTCGGTTGAGAAGCTTTTATCATCCAGTCTGCTGTCAAAAAATGTGAAAGTTAGAATTTATAAAACAGTTATATCACCGGTTGTTCTTTATGGTTGTAAAACTTGGACTCTCACTTTGAGAGAGGAACATAGGTTAAAGGTGTTTGAGAATAAAGTGCTTAGGAAAATATTTGGGGCTAAGGGGGATGAAGTTACAGAAAAATGGAGAAAGTTACACAACACAGAACTGCAGGCATTGTATTCTTCACCCGACATAATTAGGAACAGTAAAACCACACGTTTGAGATGGGCAGGGCATGTAGCACGTATGGGCGATTCCAGAAATGCATACATAGTGTTAGTTGGGAGGCCGGAGGGAAAAAGGCCTTTGGGGAGGCCGAGACGTAGATGGGAGGATAATATTAAAATGGATTTGAGGGAGGTGGGATATGATGATAGAGAATGGAATAATCTTGTTCAGAATAGGGACCAATGGCGGGCTTATGTGTGGGTGGCAATGAACCTCCGGGTTCCTTAAAAGCCAGTAAGTATTATTATTATTATTATTATTATTATTATTATTATTATTATTATTATTTGGGACATTAACTCAGTTGCTAAATGGTCGGAGGACGATGGTATGAAAATTGACGTCTCCGAAACTAATGTAATAGTCTAACCTTTACTAGAAAAACATCTTCACTGAAATTTAATTATTATCTAAATAATGTTCTAATTAACAGAACGGATTGTGTACAAGATCTGGGAATATTCTTTGACAGTAAATTGTATTTTCATAGTCACGTTCATTACATTTACAATCACGCAATCAGAATGCTAGGAATAATAGATCAATAACTTATTCTTTTTCCACGCCCGATTCTCTTTTAATGCTATACTATACATTGGTGCAATCGAAACTCGAATATGCATCTGTAGCTTGGAAGTCAATTACAACTACAAATTCGACAAAATTAGAAAATATACAAAGAAAATTTATATCTTTATGTTCATTCAGATTTCTGCCCATTAATTCTGGGTATAGTTAGAAGATAAATTGTGAATATTTTAATTGTCAAAACCTATATGCTAGACGCCAGGAGCGAGATTATCTGTTCTTTTCTAAGGTCCTCAAAAATGATATATCCTGTGACTCCTCCTTAAACAGTACTACCAACGAAAGATATGAGAACCCACAAACTTTTCAATAATAGAAATTCGAAATTTCTTTCACCAGTCTCCAGATGCATTAAAATGCATAATCGTCATTATTGTCATTAATTGTGATTGTCTTTATGTGTAATAATTATTTGTGCGAGATCGTGCGTATTTGCTTGTTTTCCGCACAGAACCAATACGCGGTAAGT
Source organism: Periplaneta americana (assembly GCF_040183065.1). Lineage (NCBI taxonomy): Eukaryota > Metazoa > Arthropoda > Insecta > Blattodea > Blattidae > Periplaneta > Periplaneta americana. The sequence continues at coordinate 151,001,061 of NC_091129.1, read as the reverse complement.
GTGAAATACCACATTCAGTATTCCCAACGTAACACACATAACAATTTCCCTCTTCTTACCGCTTAAGCGCGACATTCATTTTACTGCTTTAGGCTTTTAACATATTATTTTTAGAGACGTTTAACATAGTAATAATTATAAATTGGAAACTTACCACTGCAATTTCACCTAAATTGCAATGTTAATTATTGTTTTTAAATATTTGCAAAAATTAACTAAAGTTCACTACTCCACGAAACTTATTGCATTCCTGATACAAGTAACATTAAGGAAGCCGTGAAAAAAACAACAAGATTCCAGATGCCGATGTTATTACTGCAATATGTTATATAAATAATATTGTTAAAATATTAAAATGAAAAATAAATCATTACATAACCTTACCGTTTGTTTTAAGTTCGCATTTATAGACTGGGGAAAAAAAAGACAGACGTATATCACGGCCTGCTGGAGTATAATAAACACAGAAAACATTTTATAGCAGCAATGCTGAAGAAAGATATTTTGGTTTTCCGAAGTTGCCGTTATTAAACAGAAACCAAGATGGAGATTTCATTGCAACTAATTAGAAATTCGTCTTTCAGGTATGTAATAAACGATCTTCGCACAAAATAATGTATGATACACGAGCGGTATGTTTGTTTTCATGTTCTCGGAAATTAAAAAAGCTCAACTACGTTTCGCTTCTTCAATCTTTTCCTCGAACATGAAAACGTCAACATACCGCTCTTGTAACGTATATTACTATTTTGTGCACTATTTATTATTTTGTCATTATGAATTTTGTCATATTGTAATTATGCTTTGCGCTGAACTGTTATTGGCATCTGGCTTCTCTACAGCACAATAAATAATAGCAAATAAAATAAATAAAATAAAATAAAATAAATAATAATAATAATAATAATAATAATAATAATAATAATAATAAAACTTTTTACTTATATGAAGTCAGAATAGGATTTGGTTTTGTTTGAAGCGTATAACTTGGGAAATACGTAAGACTACAGACAAAGCGAGAGAGAAAAAAAAAGAACATTGTATAAACAACGTTATTTATAGTGTGGCAGGAAGTCATATCTATTGTTTTATTGGCAATTTCATGCCCGGGAAAATAAGACATGACGTATGCTTGCCGATAGCGACTTATCGATCTCTGAATCTAACCAGAAAAAGAAAAAGTTACAGGTTTGAATCACCACATGTTTGATTGAATCTAAAATCCCTATCCTCCAACACCCTTCTGGTTTCACCCGCACTCCCTTGATATCTATTACCCCTCTCACATTCTGCGCATCCCTCTATAATGTGCCCGCGTTATGCTAAAAGATTCATAGGCATCCCTTACACCCGCCTATACCATCGCAAATGTCCTCTCTCATATCAATTTCCATATTCGCCCCCCCTTCTCCCCTCTCTTCCTTTCTCCCTCCTTGCCTTCTGCTGTAAATATACCGCACGGTTATTTCGCTGCGTGGAATGGATGCCAAAACATCACAACTACCTCCCCCTTACCAATTCCTTCTCTTACTAAGCATAAAAAATTATTTTAGTTTCATCGATCATATACGTATGAAATAAGTTTTGGTTAGAGCTTAGATTTCAAATGGTAAAGATGAAATTCGAGAGGATGGGAAAGCAGGGGTGAGATGCTGTGATACTGAGTGAGTCCTGGAGTTGTTGGGGTAGAATCAAGAGGGAATTGGGGAAGAAATGATATCAGGTGCCATGACAAATATCACAGTTGCGTACGAATTTTTGTATTCCAAAGAGGGTGGAAAAAGTATGAAGTTCATGGTTATTTCAGAAGTCAATATAAACAGAAACAATACTTCAAGAAATTTAATCTTAGCTCAGCAAACTGTCCAGAGGTTAAGACCCCATGTCTGTAAGTTCCTGTAACTGCGCATACTCCAAGAAACCTAATCTTCACCATTTCCATGGTTGTCCGAAATTGTCTGTTCCGTCCACAGAAACATTTAAAAATCATATTTTATCTTGTTCTTAGCGTCCCACATCCCTTTGACTTCTAGGAGTGTAGGTTCACGATTTGTTGAGTCAGCCTACAATGGTCCATTCGTAAGAAATGTTCCTGCCATTTCTGCTTATTATTATATGGGCTATCCTTTCATTCACTTGAAATATTTAAAGATCATTTCTAATATTTTCATTCCTTTTCTTATCTCGCAGCAGCATCAATATATAAAAGGGTGAGTGAATATTAGCTCAGAAAATTGTCCAGTGATTAAGGTCCCTGTCAGTAAGGTCTTGTGCATTGCTGATATTTCAAGAAAACCTAATCTTAGCTCAGCAAATTGTCCAGATGTAAAGGTGCTATATCAGTAAGTTCTTGTGGATTGCGGATACTTCAAGAAGCCTAATCTTAGCTCAGCAAATTGTACAGAAGTTAAGGTCTTTTGTTGGTAAGTTCTTGTGAATTGTGGTGAACAATGTGGCTAAGGTACAGGTTTTATCAGAGTTTTTAGCGTTTCCTTCAATATTCTTACTGCTGGCGTGGGCTAAGATTGTCTTCCGAAGCTGCGCTCGGGAGTGTGTTGGAATCTCAGTTAAGCTGATTATCTAGTTGGAGAGAACTTCGGAAAAAATTCAACTATAAGGAAAATATCAGGCAATTCCATGGGAAATTCTTGCTGTACTCAAGAATATGTACAATAAGATGGATGGCACGTAAACGCTACCAACCTTGAACGTAAAGCACTAAATGTTACTAAATAAATGTTCACGGTTTAAAAATGTTCTTATTTTTCCTAAATTTATGGTACATTACATTACATTCATTGTTATTATTGTTGTTATTCATTAGTAATTACTTTTGGTACACAATATGACATCTGAATTGGCAAATTTAATTTGTTTTTAACTATAGTGTGCGGCAGAGGGATATGACGGTTTTTATACCCCTGTTGTGGAACACTCAAGACGAATTAAAAGAAAACACATATACTGGAAGTAATCTAGTACAATGTAATTTATTAATATCTGATTAATTTTTAAAAACTACATTTCGTTAGAAGCCTCGTTGGCAAGGAATACATTCCTGCAATCTGCTATGAAAGTTCTGCATAGCTCGCCCCAACAAAACAGGTTCGATGGCACTTATTTCTTTCCTTATGTTTTGTTTCAGCTGGATGATGGTCCGAGACTTGATACCATACACCCTACTTTTGAGGTAACCCCATAGGAAGTAATCAGCTGCAGTCAAGTCAGGAGATCTTGGCGGCCAGACAATGTCTCCAAGTCGTGAAATTATTCGTCCTGGAAACATGTTTCGCAGACAGTTCATTGAACCATGAGCAGTGTGCGCTGATTACTTCCTATGGGGTTATCTCAAAAGTAAGTGGTATCGCAACAAGCCTCGCCCCTACATCGAGCTGAAACAAACCATAAGGAACGAAATCAGTGCCATCGAACCTGTTTTGTTGGGGCGAGTTATTCAGAACTTTCATAGCAGATTGAAGGAATATATTTGTTGCCGTGGAGGCTACTTACGAAATGTAGTTTTTAAAAAGTAATCAGACATTAATAAACGCATTGTAGTAGATTACTTCCAGTATATGTGTTTTCTTTTAATTCGTCCTGATTGTCCCACAACAGGAGTATAAAAACCGTCATATTCCACTGCAGCACCTATTTTAATTTGAGAAAAATTCGTTCCGGCACCGGGAATCGAACCCGGGACCTCTCAGCTCTGCACGCTTAGTTGAAAGAGTGCTCAGCGCGCAGAGCTGAGAGGTCCCGGATTCGATTTCCGGTGTCGGAACGAATTTTTTTCAAATTAATACATGTTGACTACTAACTTAAAATACGGTAGTAGTCTTGATTATTCATTGAGGATGGCGAACCTCATATATGAATATATGTATATATTAATCTATTTGGTTATCGTGCCGAAATGCATATCAAAATTTGATAATCTAACAGTTACAAAATGACTATCGCGATATCTATAATATGCACGTATTCAAGAAAGTGTTGTCAATAGTGAAGTGAACTTAATAGCTATAAAATCAGTACATTTCAGCAGATGCTCAAGTTACAACTTATGGAATCATGTTACAATGAACCGAGTATATTACCAATTCCACAGGCACTAGTTAACGTTGCAGTTAACCCTTTCCAGCATAGTGATCGTTCAGAAGAACCACCGGTTTCTTTCTTTCTAAATTTTATGGCACAGATATTCCACCAAGAAACCACCTCGAGTATACATAGAGGTTCCATCTGTGTTTTGAAATTGTGTACAGAGTTAAAATGTTGAAAAAATTGATCGAAGCTTTGTTATGAACCATGATATGAAAATAATAAAAAAAATAAATTGTGCTGCAAAGGGTTAAAGAAGCGTCATTAAATATATGATTAAAACACATAATCATTTTCTTTATAACAATCACCTGGTCAAAAGGTTAGTAAGTTATGCACATATTTCTGCCTTTGAATAAGCATCGATGTATACTAGAGATGAATTCTTTGCATAGCAGTGAAAGGTGACAAAGAAGTGACAGAAAATTAATTTGATACATGGCAATATTGATATTCTCATAGAGGCAATATCTCTCACAGATATTGCAGTATGAAGCGACAGGAATATCGTACAAAAGGCTTGCATTTGATCAATGATGACATATAAACGTAGTGTAGGATTACGTACATGTCAAAACAGGAGGGAAAAAAAATACATAAACTATATCGAGGACATATGTTGCCGACATACATTTCATAATATGTAACTGTACATGTATGTGCGGTTATTTTATGCAAACTGTCATGGGAGGGAGAAAAAAAGGGCTTATTACATTCTATTTATATTACAACATAGCCGCAAGGCCAGACATTCAATGCAATTAATACACAGGCCTGTAACGAATGAAAGTAGAATCCTTCATGTATGCAGTTTAATATAGTACTGTTCCGTACGTCCGACTCAGTTTTCAGAATAAGTTATTAAAAAAAGAAAGTTTTCTGGAGGCCACACATACAAGATGAGTCCCACCCTGAGTGCTATAAAGCCAATCATTTATAAAATATACTAGATGTGATCAAATGAAACCCATTCCAGCCGATATCTATGTAATTTTATTTATTTATCTAAACGATAACAGCTCCCTGTATTAACAGGCTACCACAGAGACAGAGCATATTGTGCAATAGGCAGTTGGAAGTATAAATAACATACCTATGTTTAAGTTGAAGGGAGTCTTACAACAATGACAAGAAATGACTGAATAAATAAGTAGGTACTAATTAATTAGTTGAAGATCATTGTTGACCGTAGAGATGGTTGCGGAGTATAAATATTGATCCTCTCAGAGCTGCAAGAACGATGTCATCATCGTATGTGGTACCTAAGAGGTTACGTCCAATTTCCGCTTCCCCTTCAAAATTTTCTAGAGTTCCTTCAGTGGAGCAGCGTAACCCGGAGTGAGACTAGTGGTCAACAGGCTTGGAGATCACATATTTAGTTTTGTACAGATCCCAACCCCTTGCAAGGACGCGTTTTGCGTACCTCTTAAATTTGTCCTCCCAAATCTCTTTCGATTTTTTCGATCAATTGCCTTCCTCTGTAGGCCGAAACGTTGCCAGGTCTGGAAGAAGAAACCGGGAATAGTTCCGCGCGCTCCAACCATAAGGCCTATTACTTCAATTTGTTGTAGACCGTATTTGTCCATGAAATATGAAACGGTACGTACATAGATGTCGTTTTTTTCCTTATTTACATCTTCAGGTTGGCTCTTTTGTTTTTTCAAATCTAACGGTGGATCGATGATGTAACCATTGTTGTTATTGGGTGGGATGGCAATCATGTCTATTCTTCTTGTACTGCCATTGTCTGCCAGTCCGTGAACTTCTTCGAACACTTGAAAATTTATTGATCTAAACTGTTCGGCGATCATGGAACGAATTCTATGGTGTCGTGAGTTACGGAGTACTTCACCGTGCGGACAAGAGCCCAGGACATGTGCAAGTATATATTTATTAAAGTAGGGCAGACTTGACTAATTTCGTGACACTAAGATTTTGGTACCAACAGAAGAAGGAAAAAAATACCTAAGAAGAGATGGCTGGATGGGGTCATCAGGGACTTGGAAATAATGGGAGTGAGGGGTTGGAGAAAGAAGCTGAAGATAGGACAGAATGGAGGACTGTTGTACGAGCGGCCAAAACTCACCCAGGGTTGTAGTGCCAGTTGATGATGATGATGATGATGATGATGATGATGATGATGATGATGGTTTTGGTACAAAAATAAGGTGCAAATTAAAAAATATGTTTTTAATGTTTCCCCCAGCCGTGGGACTGAAGCCGGATGGTCTATGGCGAGTCCTCGGCATCACTTCATTTCACCCCTTTTGATTTGATTACCTGGTTGGGTTTTTCCGAGGTTTTCTCCAACCAAAAGGCAAATTCCGGGTAATCTTTTGGCGAATCCTCGGACCTCAACTCATCATTGTAGAAAATTACTAAATTGTAAAACTGTAAAAATTGTAAAATATTGTAAAAATTTATAAAAATTGTAATTGTAATATTGTACAATTTTAACTTGTTCCACATCTTAAAGCTTCATTGCTCATGTAAGATCTATGGAATATAATAAATGAATGAATGCATGCATGCATTCTTAGATTTCAGGAAGTTACATATCAGTATTTTTACCTCAAATTTATACAATATTTGAGTAAGTGAGTTTCAAAACTATCCTTATCCACTCTATATCATTTTTGGGAAAATGCAAAAGAAAAAAAGTCCTAGCCTGCGTATTAATAAATAGTTTTCAATGAAACTTTTTTCTGGTGTTGACTGCACTTTGTTATCATTAATAAATCACATTTGGCAAATATATGTCATATGATTCCTTTGAAAATTAATAAAATATTTTGGTAAAGGAGAGTTTTGAAACAAAATAATGACTTAAGACAGAAAAGATTGGATTTTGGCTATATTTTTTATATTATTGGAAAAATATTGTCTTTACAAAATGTAATAAAGAGAGCACTGAATGTTCAGCTTATACCACAACTCTGGAAATGTTCTGAAACTCTTAAACTGCAAGATCTGGCACTTCATCAATATTTTATTGACCCTCGTTTTCATTTTTTTCTGTAACTTCATCACAGACGTCTTGACCATCATTCAGTGTTTTGTAGTAGACGAGTTCTTTACGTTCTCTCCAGTTGGATAGGAAGTGTTTTTTAGAAAATAGGACACCACTGAATTTGGCACGATTAAGAGGAATGTGATTTTCAAGCTGCACAGAATTCATATTGCTTAAAGATTTGCCCTTCTTTAATATTGATCCTGGGCAACTTAGTGCACTTCACTTCGCACAACAATCCTTTTCGTGGTGTCGTTAATGAAGATAGTCCTTTTACACAAAGACAACTTAAAGTGCCACTGTCAAGTAGTTTTTGCCACTTCATGAACGGCGGACTTCAAGTCATGGACAGGCACTTCTGAACCAAGACTTTTCACTATCCCAAATTAAAAAAAAATAGTCATAAATCTAGTCTTCTTCTTTTCACAAGACCATTCTTCCTTATTACGCATTCTCCTCCTGTTTCTTCCATTTTATTCAACTACAAAGACACCTTCGCTATACATTCGTTTTCTATTATGCGCAATGTTCAAAACATACAGAGGTGAGCCTGCCTGGAGAGAAATAAAAAATAGGTTGCAGCCGCCAAATTACTCTTCAAGGAACGACCACTCATATAAATTGAGGGAAAGAAGACAGAGGACGGACACTGGAAACTTTTCTTTTCTCAATCGTACTATCAGGGACTGGAATGCTTTACCTGCAGACTTACTAAAGGCTCTACGAATAACCAAAAATAAGGACTTTACTAATAGACGGTAGTATATTATACACACTATTTAAAGGGTATAATCGATATGTTATTATTTGAAGTGTTGTATCAGTGAGGAAGTGTGTTGGTCAGTGAAGTGTGTAGTGTCAGTGAAGTCTATTGTGTAAGTGCAGTGTGTTTGTGTCAGTGAAGTTCTATAGTTCATAGTGGCTGTGCAAAGAATTTGAACAGTGAAATGGTTTTGAAGTGTTAGTGAAATCAGGATAGAATCAGTGCAGTGAGTGAGTTGACAGCGAAATAAGTGTAGTGCCGAAAGGTACTTGTGCAGGTATGAACTTAGGGTTAAGATACAAATTAGATTTACTTTAAATATCATTTTAAGTGATCGTGCATCATTTAATTTAGGATACTCCTTGTTATTATTATTATTATTATTATTATTATTATTATTATTATTATTATTTTTTTTATTATTATTATTAATTATTGTTTTTATTAGATAGTTGTGTTTATTATTAATTGTCATTATTGAGTGTAATTAGTTACCACTGCCACCGGGTATATACCCATTTGCAGTGTGAATAAATATATGCACATACATTCTCAGTTTGTTTTTAAAAAATTATTTAAAAAAACAGTCTTAAAATTACAGACAAGAATTCACCATCATAAGCTACAAGTAATTAAGTGACAACAACTGACACATAAAATGGCAGCAATCACAACGGCAGCAAAATCGACATGAATCTCATTCCGTAACAGCAGCACAAAAAGACTACTTGTACTGTAAATGATCCCTTCTTGTCCGGTAGATGCCAGCACCGACACCAATTATTTATCTATCACAAGTCTTTCAAAAGAAGCAGTACTTCACAATCACGGGTTAGCACCGAGCAAGACGAGGAACCAACATCTTGATTACACAACTCTTTAACACTACATCACTTCGGAATATGTATTATAATATGTCTTTCTCGTGTTAAATTTTACTGTACCTGGTTAACATGTTTCGGTCTGTTATTGGCCATCTTCAGAACTGATTATTGCTGGTCTTGGCGCCTTTTGTTTTATTTCCTGTGGGGGTGTGTTTGTGTAGTGTACTGTGGAATCAAAGTGTGTGTTCTGAAATTGAGTTGTGTGTTGAGAATTTCATTTGGATGTGTTTTAGTGTGTCTGTATATTTCGTATTGTTCTAGTGTGTTTAGTTTCTGGCTTTTTAGTTGGATGTGTAGAATTTCCATGTCTGTGTTGATGTCACTGTGAGTGTGGTTAGCATTTGTGATGCATTCTGCATATGTGGAAGTGTTTTGTAATTTTGTTATGGCTGTGATGTGTTCTTTGTAACGTGTTTGAAATGATCTGCCTGTTTGTCCTATGTAGAAGTTGTTGCAGGTGTTACCTTTGAGTTTGTATACGCCTGTGTGCTTGTATTTGTTTGTTTGTATTGTATGTGTGTTGAGATGTTTTTGTAGAGTGTTATTTGTTCTGTATGCGATGTTGTAATTTAATTTATTGAATGAGGTTGCAATCTTGTGTGTGTTTTTGTTTTCGTATGTTAGTGTGATGTATTTTTTTTCTTGTGTTTGTGTTGTATTCTTATGTTTTTTGTGATTATGTTTTGTCTTTCGTATTATGTTGGGGTTGTATCCGTTTTCTTGTGCTATGTATTTGATTGTGTTTAGCTCTTCTTTGTAATCATGTTTGTTCATTGGTATGTTGAGTAGTCTGTGTACCATTGTTCGGAATTTTTTAATTTTAAATTTCAAATTTGGCGTGCGCATTAAATTCGATGGCGCAATAGATTCGCATAAATACGGTATCTCTATTGTATGCATTGAGTTAGAGGTCTACTAATGTAGACAAATTTAACAGAATATACAGGGTGTCCACCATGAACCTGACACATTTGAAATTGCTGTATAATTCATACTGCTTGGGGTAAAAAGAAAAGAATGCATGCAATATCAAGAGTAACTCACCAAGTTTTATTAAAAAAATCAGTACACCTCAACATGAGATCCTCTCGTTGCACGAAGAACATCTAGCCTGAATTCAATTTCCTGCCAGGTCTTCTGAAGCATCTCGGGCGTAACGGACTTGTCGGCATCTCTTATGCGGCCGCGTAACTGTTGAAGGTCACGAATTTTGTGGCCTGTATACACTTTGTTCTTGACATATCCCCACAAGAAAAAGTCTAGCTGGGTAATATCCGGTGATCGAGGTGGCCATCTTGTCGGTCCATCACGCCTAATCCAGCGACCGGGAAATTGTGTGTCGAGAAATTCTCGAACGATCGGCATCTGCAGTTCTCGTCCCGCTTGTCGAACTGACTTGCGTGGACTTCGTTCATACGTCTGTCTCACTGCTGCTACACGCTCCTCTGATACGCGCACATCACCGCCACCTTGCAATTTCACCACACTTCCCGTTGCTGTTTCCATGTCTTAATGGTGTTCCGTGATGGTGGGTCCTTCTGGAACACGCGCCGAAAGTTGCGTTGCACTTGAATCACCGAATTTGTTTCAGCATACCACCAGATCGCTTGTGCTCGCTCTTGCGACGTCGCCATTTTGACTTAAGCTACCGCAGCGCCACGTACAACCTCTCGCGCGGGTTTTTAAAAATAGCCAACGAAATTTCCACAGTTTCTCTACATATTGCAATGCATGTTACCAACTTATTTCCATTCATTGATTTTTGGCATCCAAATGAAATGTGTCAGGTTCATGGTGGACACACTGTACATCTAGGACTTATGCAAGTCAGCCACGTATATTTCCACTGCCTATATTAAAATTTAACTCGGTTTTGCTGTATTTTCTTCAATATTGACCGTTTTATTTTTCCCCCATTAGCTGTCGGGAACAACTGGCGAGAAACTTGGCAGAGGAACTGGTCAGACAAGAAAGAATTAGTGAGCTGGATATTGGGAAGGAAAAGGGCAGTGACGTTTCTGGAAGGGCTTGTGCCACTGATATTATTTTATCAACACAGAAAGAGCTCCACACCGTGCAAACTGGCGTGGTCGCTGCCTCATTGCGAGGTGATTAGAATTCCAAATACAGCGCACTTGCATGTTCATTAAGCACGGTTTACATTTGCTGCATATGGCGCACTTTTATTGTGTCGGGTATACCATATAATTCCTAACACTTTTATACGTGCGGTTTCATGGGTTTCGAAACACAAGCGAAATGCCAAGAGACAAAGACCACGCAGTTTATTCCAAAACTCTTGTTCTATAAAACACATAGGGTGAGAAAACACCGAACTGAACTACAAGAGAGTTTGGGCTCTCAGCATTTGGCATATTACTGCAGCAGCAACAACAATTTGAATTGTACGTATTACCATTACCATCAAACTCGTAATATTTTGGATGTCATTTGGTGACAATTCTGTTGTCTTAGCATTATTAAATTTTAGAACTTCATCATCATCATCATCATCATCATCATCATCATCATCATCATCATCATCATCATCAAACTCGTAATATTTCCGATGTTACATTACTAAATAACAATTTCTGTTGTTTTATCTAGACAAAATCAAAACTCGAGTGAGATTTAATTGACTATTACACTTTTACTACGTCATACTACTTTTGACCAATAAAATGATGCGAAAGGATGTCCTTCAACCAATCATGGCTGCTTATAACACAATTTTATTGCTTCCCTAGCATTTGTTTAATTTTACCGCTTCCCTAGCATTTGTACGTTTTTATCATTACCCTAGCATTTGTTTATTTTTTTTGTCAACATTTCAAACTGCAAATTCTTCACGAAATTATAAAACAAGCTTTGCGATCTCTTGCACAAAAGGGGAGATCTATAACTGAAACGAGATTAATATATTTCAGTGTTATTTGTATTCATCCTGGTAATAATGAACAGTTTGACTCGTAGAGATTTTGTTTTTGCAGCATTAACTTCCCATGATTGTACGAGAAGATTCGAAGAGAACGGCAGTTACGTAGACTTTCGGCTCCCCCCTACTACCATTAATGCACAACACAATGTCAATACGGCGGTTGCTGTCGTCTGCGATACAACGAACTTTTTTGTTGATTTTCGAGTTCGTCATTTTTTTTCCGGTTATTATATGCTTATTTAAGTTGTGTTAACTCTCGCTAGTGGTTTTATATTTTATTTTATCCGTCTTAGTATTTATTTTATTAGTGTAAATATTTTTGTTTTATCATTATTATTATTATTATTATTATTATTATTATTATCATTATTATTATTAATAATAATATTATTATTAATGAATTATTTTGTATTACAATCTTTGTATCATTTCTGTCACGATTATTTTATTATTATTATTATTATTATTATTATTATTATTATTATTATTATTATTATTATTATTATTTCTATCTTCAGCATTATTATTTGATCCCTGTAAAATTTTATGTAGACTACTGGACTGTACCCGAGCACGAGCATATGCTCATTTCGGGTATCTATTCTCATGTATTCATTTCAAATGTAAATTGTAAATAAATTTGAATTGATCGTCATTTGTTTCCCTCATAGATAGTCGACTGAAAATGGCGGCTCCATTCAAACATTTTGGTGAACGTAAAATAGAATTTCAGTAAGTCAATTAATATTTTATTGTATTAGAGTAGGTACTTTATTTCTTATAATCTTTATCTATACTTTCTTCTAATCGTGTAATAGTCAATTAAATCCCACTCGAGTTTTGATTTTCTCTAGATAAATCAAAACCTCTAGTGAGATTACTGTTGACTATTACACGATTAGAAGCAAGTATATAAAGATTAGAAGAAATAAAGTACTATGATACAACAAAATATTAATTGACTTATTAAAATACTAAACTGTCTTGAAAATGTATTATTGTACCATCTGATCATTACAAATATTCCGCTAGATGGAAGTAGTGTGTTATGATGAGCTGTTCTCTTGTTACCAGTTGTGCACATAATAAATTAAAACATATTATTCAACGGGTTACATCAGCTGGTTGTCTGTGCGGATGAAATGAATATATTAGGAGAAAATCCACAAACTATTAGGGAAAATACGGGAATTTTACTTGAAGCAAGTAAAGAGAAAGATTTGTAAGCAAATTCTGAAAAAAACAAAGTATATGATTATGTCTCGTGACCAGAATATTGTACGAAATATAAATATAAAAACTGGAAATTTATCCTTTGAAGAGGTCGAAAAATTCATATATCTTGGAGCAACAGTAACAAACATAAATGACATTCGAGAGGAAATGAAACACAGAATAAATATGGGAAACGCCTGTTGTTATTCGGTTGAGAAGCTCTTATCATCTTGTCTGCTTTCAAAAGGAACTGAAAGAATTTATAAAACAGTTATATTACCGGTTGCTCTTTATGGTTGTGAAACTTGGACTCTCACTTTGACAGAGGAACAGAAGTTAAGGCCGTTCGAGAATAAGGTTCTTAGGAAAATATTTTTGGACTAAGAGGGATAAAGTTACAGGAGAATGGAGAAAGTTACACAACACAGAACTGCACGCATTGTATTCTTCACCTAACATAATTAGGAACATTAAATCCAGACGTCTGAGATGGGCAGGGTATGTAGCACGTATGGGTGAATCCAGAAATGTATATAGAGTGTTAGTTGGGAGACGTGAGGAGAAAAAGACTTTTGGAGAGGCCGAGACGTAGATGGGAGGAGAATATTAAAATAGATTTGAGAGAGGTGGGATATGATGGTAGGGACTGGATTAATCTTACTCAGGATTGGGACCGATGGCGGGCTTATGTGATGGCGGCAATGAACCTGTGGGTTCTCTGAAGCCACTTGTAAGTAGGGGAGAGTCGGGTAGTATCGGACATCGGGTAATATCGGACAGTGCGTTTCTTTCATCTACCACCATATGATAGTACCTGAATGACATGGTTGCGTTCCTCTATGCGACATCACAGAAACGTAACCATGTCAATCAGGTACTATCATCGTGTGGTAGATGAAAGAAACTCACTGTCCGATATTACCCGATGTCCGATACTACCCGACTCTCCCCTAAGTATTGTGATCACGAATTCTCGGTAGTGAAGATCTAAGTGCTCCTAATTCTTATTCGTATTTTGAAATTTATAACTTTCAGCAAACTTTAAAAAATTTCACTCATGTTACATATGATTTATGAATCTGCAGATTGGCGCAAGGATTATCATGCATGTCACATATGGTAGACGATAATTTGCTTTGGAAATATCCCTATACATTACTTTAAAGGGAAAAGTTTACGTAAGATAATAGAATTCCATGCCATGTGAACAACTGAGCTCTGAAATATTTGCATCCTGAATACCGAACGTTATGGCACGGCGCACACATAAAAAAATCACCCTTGCGTTTTTGCAGGCAAAATTAACTATCGTCATTGCTAGCAGCGACTTCCATTACGCCAAGTATCGTAGCGTAAAACTTGCCCGTGCACACCAGATGTACAGAAATACTATTCCTCCGCTACAGCCAACACATATGCAGCGGAGAAATACCAAATAAAAAGAGCTCTATATACACTCGAGTCGTAATTGCAGTCTCCTAATTTTTATCTTTGTCTACCGCCAAGGGAGGAAATGGGAGGGGAGTTTAACTTACGGTTAGGACATTTAATCGAAGTCTACTTAGCAGGATTGCATATTTGATATACAGCGAGGGACAAGTTGGAAGTCAGAAGTCATTTGCACTGAGGAGGGTTGAGTCGTAACAAACACACAAGTTAACAGCACTTTAGAGTTCTGAATTATTTCGCCACGTGCGCTGCCCATAGCTATCGGATGGCGAGCTACAAATGAGAGAACCGACTGAAAGAATTCAAGTTCTAAAGTACAGTACGGGATACTTATTATATATGCTCACAGTCTGTGTTGAAACGCAAAGGAAGGGGCATACAAAAGAGAAGGACTCTATGTATATCAGCACGTATGGAGGTTTTTTTTTTTTAAATTCTGAGAATGGAACCTGTACATTGGCATATTTTCGAAACGCCGGAGAAATTAAATTTACCACTATAGACATATATTAGTAGACCTCCAACTCAATGCATACAATACAGATACTATTGAAGATTGAAATTAATATAATTGTCACTGGTGGCTACATTTTTGCACCAGTTAATCTGAAACTTTTATGACATATTTTTTTACATTGTGGACATGCAATACACAAATTTTCACTTTGATATTAAAATTAGTTTACTTATAATTAATTTTTGTTGTTTTAAATACTAATTGTCCAATTTTCAAAGTCTACATAATTTTTCTTTAATTCCTGATAGATTTATGTAAAATATGACATATGCATTGCATATTTTTCCAATTACTTTTTGAGAAGAAAATATTTACCCTTTTAGTTGTTAATTTTTTTCAAATTGTTTTAACTTATCAGATCCCCAACAAATGGTGATTTGAATACTTTCAATAGCAGAAGAAAAATATATGTGTCAGTTTACTTCACATGCCTTTGTGGACTTCTGTGCGAAATTTCACCGAGATTGCAGAAAACTGCATTCATTAGAGCATTTTGAATGTTATAAAATGTTGAAAATTGGAAAATCGAGAAAACGAGTATCAAAGTACACAATGTGTATGTATGTATGTATGTATGTATGTATGTATGTATGTATGTATGTATGTATGTATGTATGTATGTATGTATGTATGTATGTACTGGGTGTTCAGTTCAAAATGTGTCATGGTTCGCTGTATGTCGTGATGTGGCTAGCCGATGAGCCTAGAGAATTCAATGTTCCTACACTTCCGCAGAGGCGTATTACCTAAATGCGAGAAAAGTTGCCTAGCAAGTACGGCGTTCATTCTGAAGATTACTTACCGATACGTACGGTAACGCCAGTAGTGGCAAGAATGTGAACTGTTTGGAAACACGTACTGAAGTGAGTTTTTTTTTCTTACTGTCGGGATATGGGGAGAGGGTTAAGACGATTACTTACGTATTTGTTGACATTAACTTGGACGGTCAACATGGACACGGAGCATTTTGATTTGTGTTGTGGAATGTTGCCGTACGCAACCGATGATAACAAATACCCTGCATACGACTTGCCCGCGCAAAACACAGTTCGAAAGAGGTTATGGTAGCACACAGACTTTACAGACCGCCATCTGTTGCTACGACATTCAAGTTATACCGTACACGTTCTCAAGTTCAGATTGAACGCCTTGATTAATAGGCAACTTCTCTGACATAAAAGCTGAAACTCGCTTCAAATCGTTGACTCACAACAGTGACGTCATGACACACTTTGAAATGAACACCCAGTATATCCTTCCTGTACAGGTCACAGATTTTTCTCTTACATCAGAGCGCGGAATATGAACTGAATGAAAAGTAAAATTAGTTAGAATGAAGAACAAATTCTGTCAGAATGCGTGAAGCTGCGGCCCTTTAAACTGACAATCAGTTGATCCCTTTAAATTTGCCCTGAGGAATTTCAAATTGTCACAAGGCCAAAATAAGCACAGATTTAGACAACTGAAACATTATTTTATTTTTGTTAGAGTTAAAAACATAATTTCCATTTTTAAAAGTTTTTTTTTGTTATTTTCACTAATCCATAGCCTTAATGTTTCATCATTCCAAAAATATATAGCGAGGGAGGGAGGAGATTAGAGAGACTAATGAAATACAAACTTGCAAGTTTCCCTTCGTTGGTATACTGCACGAAGATTAATGAGTGTAAAATAGTGTATTAAATGTTTATATTGACTGTTTAATTGTGCTACGTATATTTGTTATTGTAAGTTGTGTTAATAATAA
The DNA here is from genome assembly GCF_040183065.1 of Periplaneta americana. Classification (NCBI taxonomy): domain Eukaryota; kingdom Metazoa; phylum Arthropoda; class Insecta; order Blattodea; family Blattidae; genus Periplaneta; species Periplaneta americana. The sequence goes on along the minus strand of NC_091129.1, from coordinate 150,984,434 downwards.
AGATTATTATTGAAATTTAACTTGACATATTTTAAATTTAGGGATTTTTACTAGAATCTAGGACAAAAATAGAAGATGGAGTTGAGTTGTTTTACGACGCTGTATCCATATCTCAGATTATTCAGCATCTGTATGATATGAAGGTGATAATGCCGGAGAAATGAGTTCGTGGTCCAGTACCGAAAGTTACCCAGCATTTGCTCGTATTAGGTTGAGGGAAAACTCCGGAAAAAACTTCAAACAGGTAACTTTCCCCGACCGGTATTCAAATCCGGGCCACCTGGTTTCGTGGTGAGACACTTTAACCGTTACTCCACAGGTGTGGACAAAAATAGAATATATTTTAAGGATTTATACTCTAAACTGGTTGGCAACACTGGTGTAACATGAGGTGTAGTTCCAATTTTTGTAACTATTGGCTTGGATTTAACATCGTTTCAATAGCCTATCGAAAGTAATTAATTGAATTGGAAGGTCATTCTGTGTTATTTGTCTATGATTACAATCCTGCTCGAGTTCATTATCAGATTTTTTCAGCAGTATGGGCAGTTGCAGATAATTTCATGGCGAAACTTCGACCTCATAATATTATCTCCAAACGAGGACCTCGACATCACCAGCTCCACCAATGCTAGATAATCTCGCAGCTATTGTAGGTCATTAACCCTTAAATTGACAATGTATTCTATAGGATACAACAGGTTAATAGGGTATATGCTATAATTTTAATAGAATAGAAAAAAAAATTGGTAGGAAAATAAAAAATTTCACAATACTATAATATTGTAGGCTACAACACATAAAATATGGACATTGCGATAGTTGTTTTCTTTACGGGCCGAGAAATAAAGCTTTGCCAAGTTTAAATAAGCGATTAGAGAGTTGAACGTGTTTTAGAGTAGGCCTACTCCCGTTTCCGCTGCCAGTATTCCACGATTTATTTCTAAAAATACTTCACTGAACGTGCGGTCTCGTCTTTTTGAAATCAGGAGACGAAAGAGCGAGCGTGTCTTCGCAAATAGGATGTGATTGGAGCGTGAATCTTGAGCAATACGCTAAGAAACCCATCGGACTTGGCGAGGGAGGACATGATTTCTCCATTACCGTCGCTTTACGCTCATTTAATCCAATCAACTAGCGAGCCTCTCCTCTTCTGAGCACAACATGGCGCCCGCCGCCTGCAGTACACATTCGCCGATAATAGACACGGCGACGCATTGTTAATTACTTTACCCGACACCTTCAACTTTCATTGGTCCCGTCTCATATCATACCTCGCGCAGCCATCATCAGGCATTCTCCAAACAGCAAAGAAACAACTCTTTGCACTCAGGTGAGATGCGAGAGATCTGTATATATTGCACCGCTTCTTTGAGACGTCTCAAACAGAACACCCAAATTTCAAGAGTGACTCATTTTGGACTCGAGCAGTGTTTGATCCCGGGAATGGCACAAGTCTTCGCTAAAGACAAACACAGGACTAATGCAAAGAAACGAGGCACACTTATAGTCCCTTTGGTAGGAATATAAAATCTAACTTTCCCTAAAGAATAAGTTTCGCGACCGTTGAATTAATTGCTGCTGTCATGCTTCTCTCCCATCCCTTTCCCCTTTACGTGGTAGCTATTGCTTACGTCCATTTTCGGCTTTTACGTCCAAAATTTTCTAGAGTTTCTTCAGTGGAACAGCGAAACTCAGAATGAGACAAGTGGCCAACGGTCTTGGAGCTCACATATTCAGTTATATGGTCGGATGGATGGGTGGGTGGGTAGACAGAGATAGATAGATAGATAGATAGATAGATAGATAGATAGATAGATAGATAGATAGATAGATAGATAGATAGATAGATAGATAGATAGATAGATAGATAGATGTAGATAGATATAGATAGATAGATGTAGATAGATAGATAGATAGATAGATGTAGATAGATAGATAGATAGATAGATAGATAGATAGATAGATAGATAGATAGATAGATATAGATAGATAGAGATAGATAGATAGATAGATAGATAGATAGATAGATAGATAGATAGATAGATAGATAGATAGATAGATAGATAGATAGATAGATAGATAGATAGATAGATAGATAGATAGATAGATAGATAGATAGATAGATAGATAGATAGATAGATAGATAGATAGATAGATAGATAGATAGATAGATAGATAGATAGATAGATAGATAGATAGATAGATAGATAGATAGATAGATAGATAGATAGATAGATAGATAGATAGATAGATAGATAGATAGATAGATAGATAGATAGATAGATAGATAGATAGATAGATAGATAGATAGATAGATAGATAGATAGATAGATAGATAGATAGATAGATAGATTAGATTAGATTAGATTAGATTAGATAGATAGATAGATAGATAGATAGATAGATATAGATAGATAGATAGATAGATAGATAGATAGATAGATAGATAGATAGATAGATAGATAGATAGATAGATAGATAGATAGATAGATAGATAGATAGATAGATAGATAGATAGATAATTACCTTAAACTCTCTAGGAATATCCTTCATATTTGCACCGTTTGCAATGCGTTAAATAATATTTATGTTGTCAAGAAAACTTAGGCGTGAACGTGTTTGTGACATGATGTCTTACCTAATATGCGGGGTTTGGATTCTCGTCACAACAGACCACGTTGTACTGTTTTCTTGTTTTCTTTAGACTCAACACATTCTACTAAATGGACGGAGCAGTGTAAAATATTAAATGTAACCTATCACAGATACTCGTGGAAAGATTACAAGGTAAAATCCGCTTCTGAAACAATCCTTTGTCCAGTTCTCCCGTTACTTATGGAATTATTGTCTCTGCAATGACAAAGAGTAACAACATCTCTCTTCGTCTGATTATCCTCAAACTACCTACCGCACTCTCTGTCCCGTTAGTCATTGTCACAGCAAGAAAGTTCCTTTTTTTCTTGTACTGATGATATCGGTTTCCGCATATCAGACTTCGGAAGTCAGTCATTCAGAGAAAGAGATCAGTGTCTGGTGTGAATGTAAATAGTGCAAGAAACGGGCGAGTTATTCTGTGTCATATAAACTGAATATGATTGACGTCACTAAGAATTTGTATTGGCATTTATAATCTAATTCCAATATTTATGTAGGCCTACTGTTACCTAAACTTTTAAAACTTCATTTTCTTATTGTGTTCTTTTATAAATTACTTCTAAAAAATATCTATCTATCTATACTAAATAACTTTTACAAGAAAAAGAGTTCATCCAAAGGGTTGGTCTCCGGAAGGGTACCCAAAACGCTCATTGCATTTCCGCGTTGAATTGCAATACTTAAACGTTCACGCAAATAAGTAGTGCAACGACGATCACCGGTAATGGAGATCAAAATTTTGCCGATTTGAGATACCAAAACTTTAGCGTCATGACTCCAAGGACCGAAGGTCTCCACAGCAAATGGGACAAAGATATAATTGTCTAAAAGATGAGCATACTTATTGACTATTTTTTCACGGCTAATTCAGCAGCAGATGCTGCGCGTCTGGAGGTATTCGGCAAGTGAGATGGAGCTAGAGTGTCAACGCAAGTGGAGTCCCAAATTAAAGATTTTCGTCTAGACCATGGAATTAAGGTGAGACCATCGGGTCGTTTACCATCCGCGCGACTAATACCTGGTGGTTCCAAAAGAGACGGGATGCCACAAGAAGTCAGAGATCTTTTAATGATATCATTGAGTGATGTATGTCTGGGAATGCGACCCTTGCTCCTCGCACAACTGAGTGCATGATGGCCGTAAATATCAGCAATTCCTCCGCAAATACATCGGTGTGGCTGGCAGAGTTTACACCCAAGGCGTAAAGCCATTGCGATTTTAAAGGATGTACTATCTATTAGAGTGCCGATGTAAGGAGAAGGCAATGTGTTCTTAGATATGAGCATATAAGAACCCCCATAGTTTTTCTTTATTAAGAAGGGTACCTAATATGCGAGTAATATAGCATTGGTTTACCCTCTACGTCATCTACCTTCTAAGTACTAATTGTGCAATGTAAATAATAGAGCTAATGACTTGTTCAATTATAGACTCGTTAGTTACAATTTTTTTATCTGAAAGGGATTTTTTTCCTTGAACGTCATTGTTTTAGTTTTATTTTTAGAGATTTTTAGGTTTAAATTTTGTATAATTTTATTCAAATTGCAGGTTTCCTTTTGTAATTTTAATCACTGGTACAGAGTGTAATATAGTTAGCACATAGTACTGCAGGTAATAGATAAACATTCCTCTTCGCCATCCTTCTTAGGCTCCAAGATTAAGTTGACTCCCTGGCGGTTAAAAATACTGCGACCCCACGACAGAGCAGGCGGGCGCTAGCTTCTTTACCTCGTATAATCCTCTCCGTCACGCACCCATTTCTATGGAAATGCGATCAGAGTTTTAGAGCAAAGAAGTGAGAGAAGAGCCGGAGTCAAGGTCGACAGCCCCAAGGCGGCGTCGAGACGCCTGATGACGCTGCAAGAATCTTGCATACTTTTCATCTCAACTTCACCACCTTGTCATGCTCCGTCCTCGTCTACTTACCTAGTCAGCATCAAGAGCCAAGACGCCTTGAATAAAGGGGAACGGGCATTTCTGGGGAAGTGTTTTAAATGTAAAATCAAGGAACGATATATGAAGTTCGAAATATGATATTTAGACTTTTTCCCACTTTGAAGATCAAAACAGAAATGAAAGGATTAAATTCCTTTGGGAAACGTATTTTGTGTCTTTCACGTGTTAAATTTTATGGTATCTTGTTACATGTTTCGGCCTGCTATTAGTCATCGATATGGCATAGTTGCGTCCCGCGGTCAATTGGGAGGCCTAGGCATGGCATAGTTGCGCCCCGAAGATATCAGGTAGCAGATAGGACATGGCATAGTTGCGCCCCGAAGAAATCATGTAGCAGATGGGACATGGCATAGTTGCGCCCCGAAGAAATCAGGTAGCAGATGGGACATGGCATAGTTGCGCCCCGAAGAAATCATGTAGCAGATGGGACATGGCATAGTTGCGCCCCGAAGAAATCATGTAGCAGATGGGACATGGCATAGTTGCGCCCCGAAGAAATCAGGTAGCAGATGGGACATGGCATAGTTGCGCCTCGAAGAAATCAGGTAGCAGCTGGGACTTGGCATAGTTGCGCCCCGAAGAAATCATGTAGCACATGGGACATGGCATAGTTGCGCCCCGAAGAAATCAGGTAGCAGATAGGACATGGCATAGTTGCGCCCCAAAGAAATCATGTAGCAGATGGGACATGGCATAGTTGCGCCCCGAAGAAATCAGGTAGCAGATGGGACATGGCATAGTTGCGCCCCGAAGAAATCATGTAGCAGATGGGACATGGCATAGTTGCGCCCCGAAGAAATCATGTAGCAGATGGGACATGACATAGTTGCGCCCCGAAGAAATCAGGTAGCAGATGGGACATGGCATAGTTGCGCCCCGAAGAAATCAGGTAGCAGATGGGACATGGCATAGTTGCGCCCCGAAGAAATCAGGTAGCAGCTGGGACATGGCATAGTTGCGCCCCGAAGAAATCATGTAGCACATGGGACATGGCATAGTTGCGCCCCGAAGAAATCAGGTAGCAGATGGGACATGGCATAGTTGCGCCCCGAAGAAATCAGGTAGCAGATGGGACATGGCATAGTTGCGCCCCGAAGAAATCAGGTAGCAGATGGGACATGGCATAGTTGCGCCCCGAAGAAATCAGGTAGCAGATGGGACATGGCATAGTTGCGCCCCGAAGAAATCAGGTAGCAGATGGGACATGGCATAGTTGCGCCCCGATGAAACCATGTAGCAGATGAGACATGGCATAGTTGCGCCCCGAAGAAATCAGGTAGCAGATGGGACATGGCATAGTTGCGCCCCAAAGAAATCAGGTAGCAGATGGGACATGGCATAGTTGCGCCCCGAAGAAATCAGGTAGCAGATGGGACATGGCATAGTTGCGCCCCGAAGAAATCATGTAGCAGATGGGACATGGCATAGTTGCGCCCCGATGAAACCATGTAACAGATGGGACATGGCATAGTTGCGCCCCGAAGAAATCAGGTAGCAGATGGGACATGGCATAGTTGCGCCCCAAAGAAATCAGGTAGCAGATGGGACATGGCATAGTTGCGCCCCGAAGAAATCAGGTAGCAGATGGGACATGGCATAGTTGCACCCCGAAGAAATCAGGTAGCAGATGGGACATGGCATAGTTGCGCCCCGATGAAACCATGTAGCAGATGGGACATGGCATAGTTGCGCCCCGAAGAAATCAGGTAGCAGATGGGACATGGCATAGTTGCGCCCCGAAGAAATAAGATAGCAGATGGGACATGGCATAGTTGCACCCCGAAGAAATCAGGTAGCGGATGGGACATGGCATAGTTGCGCCCCGATGAAACCATGTAGCAGATGGGACATGGCATAGTTGCGCCCCGAAGAAATCAGGTAGCAGATGGGACATGGCATAGTTGCGCCCCGAAGAAATCAGGTAGCAGATGGGACATGGCATAGTTGCACCCCGAAGAAATCAGGTAGCAGATGGGGCATAGCATAGTTGCGCCCCGAAGAAATCAGGTAGCAGATGGGACATGGCATAGTTGCACCCCGAAGAAATCAGGTAGCAGATGGGGCATGGCATAGTTGCGCCCCGAAGAAATCAGGTAGCAGATGGGACATGGCATAGTTGCGCCCCGAAGAAATCAGGTAGCAGATGGGACATGGCATAGTTGCGCTCCGAAGAAATCAGGTAGCAGATGGGACATGGCATAGTTGCGCCCCGAAAAAATCAGGTAGCAGGTGGGACATGGCATAGTTGCGCCCCGAAGAAATCAGGTAGCAGGATGGACATGGCATAGTTGCGCCCCGATGAGCATAGTACACACGAAAGTGATTGTCATAAAATAAATAAATTACTTAAAAATATTACAGTGATAGCTGCATTGAAATCAGGTAGGCCTAGCGTATGATCAATTTTTCTATTTAAAATAACACTTTTTTATTGATCACACACAAGTGAACTGCATTTTTTGTTTCTACAACGATATCTTAACCCTACGGTACAGGGTTTCGAAAATTGAAACTTAGAACCATGATCAATTATTAACTCTTCACCTTTTTCACTAAACTTAACATTCATTTTAAATTAACCTCACTATACGCCACAGACGGTGTGAAAATCACTAATAAAATGTCAAGACTGCTAAGGCCCCATATTCCAACGGCTCACTCATTTGAATATGTCAGTTAATAAAGTACTGCCAACTTCATAGTGTTCATTTTAACGGTAGGCTATCGATAATTACTGCATAAACAGTAGAAAAACAGTTAATAAAATACTGCCAACTTCATGGTGTTCATTTTAACGGTAGGCTATTGATAATCACTGCATAAACAGTAGGAAAACAGTTAATAAAGTACTGCCAACTTCATGGTGTTCATTTTAACGGTAGGCTATCGATAATCACTGCATAAACAGTAGAAAAACAGTTAATAAAGTACTGCCAACTTCATAGTGTCCATTTTAACGGTAGGCTATTGATAATTACTGCATAAACAGTAGAAAAACAGTTAATAAAATACTGCCAACTTCATGGTGTTCATTTTAACGGTAGGCTATTGATAATCACTGCATAAACAGTAGGAAAACACTTAATAAAGTACTGCCAACTTCATGGTGTTCATTTTAACGGTAGGCTATCGATAATCACTGCATAAACAGTAGGAAAACAGTTAATAAAGTCCTGCCAACTTCATGGTGTTCATTTTAACGGTAGGCTATTGAAAATCACTGCATAAACAGTAGGAAAACAGTTAATAAAGTACTGCTAACTTCGTGGTGTTCATTTTATAATAATAATAATAATAATAATAATAATAATAATAATAATAATAATGATTTATTTTAGCTGGCAGAGTTAAGGCCGTAAGGCCTTCTCTTCCACTCAACCAGCAAAAAGTGTATATACATATGCATGAACTTACAAAGAATCCAACAATTTGATTTAGATGAGAGTTACATGTATACAAAAGTTATTTACAAATTAAACAACAAAATACTATGAACTATTAATTAAACACTGAAATAAACTGTGTAGCAGAATTAAACTAAAATACATAGAATGTTAATATATTTCAAATAATATTAGATAATAGAAAGAGATTATTACGAGACAATTAAAATACAGCATAATCAGGATGATGTCTAAAGAAAAAAGTAACAATGTAGTCAGCGATAGTTTAAATCAGTATGATTGGAGTGAAATGCTAATAAGGTTATCTTTTAAGCTGTTCTTAAAGGTGTTTATTGTCTTGCAGCCCCTAATACTTGTGACAAGGAATTCCATTGACGCGAGGTGGATATTGTAAAAGATGATGAATAACAAGATGTTCTATGAAGAGGTATACTTAGCGTGCCACAGATAAGTGATCTGGTATTTACGTCGTGGCTAGAGTATAGATAAGAGAAACGAGACGAAAGGTAATTTGGTGTTGAAGTGTGCAGAATTCGAAAGAGTAAAGACAAAGAGTGTAAAGTTCTACGTTCTTTAAGTCGGAGCCACGAGAGACTTGCGAAGGACGGTGATATGTGATCATACCGTCGGATGTTGCACACGTATCTGACGCACATATTCTGAGCTCGCTGTAACTTGACTGACAATTCAGAACTTAGGTCACTTAACAAAACGTCACAATAATCGAAGTGCGGCGTTACTAGGGTTTGCACTAGGGTAACGGTAGGCTATTGATAATCACTGCATAAACAGTAGGAAAACAGTTAATAAAGTACTGCCAACTTCATGGTGTTCATTTTAACGGAAGGCTATTGATAATCACTGCATAAACAGTAGAAAAACAGTTAATAACGTACTGCCAACTTCGTGGTGTTCATTTTAACGGTAGGCTATCGATAATCACTGCATAAACAGTAAAAAAAACAGTTAATAAAATACTACCAACATCATGGTGTTTATTTTAACAGTATCGATAATGAATATAAATCGAATAAGAAATCAATAAGGTTGGTTGATTACGAGGCTCGAGTTTCCGTAGTGTCTTTTTCTCTACCTATTTCATCGGGGCGCAACTATGCCATGACCTTTTCTCTACCTGAAGGGAACGGGGCGCAACTATGCCATGCCTTTTTCTCTACCTGATGGGAACGGGGCGCAACTATGCCCACAAAACAGGGACCCTTTTTTATCTGCTGCATTTTATCTGACCGTGTGGCGCAACTATGCCCTGCCCTTAGTCATCATCAGAACTGGTTGTTGCTGGTCTTGGCGCCTTTTGTTTTGATTCCTGTGGGGATGTATTTGTGTAGTGTAATGTGGAGTCAAAGAGTGTATGTGTTCTGAAATTGAGTGGTGTTGAGAATTTCATTTGGATGTGTTTTTGTGTGTTTGTATATTTCGTATTGTTCTAGTGTGTTTAGTTTCTGGCTTTTTGTTTGGATGTGTAGAATTTCCACGTCTATGTTGATGTCTCTGTAGTGTGGTTAGCATTTCTAATGTGTTCCGCATAGGACATACAGGCAGATCATTTCAAACACGTTACAAAGAACACATCACAGCCATAACAACATTACAAAACACTTCCACATATGTAGAACACATCACAAATGCTAACTACACATACAGAGACATCAACACAGACATGGAAATTCTACACATCCAACCAAAAAGCCAGAAACTAAACAAACTAGAACAATACGAAATATACAAACATACAAAAACACATCCAAATTAAATTCTCAACATACAACTCAATTTAAAAAAACACACACACTCTTTGACTCCACATTACACTACACAAACACACCCCCACAGGAAACAAAACAAAAGGCGCCAAGACCAGCAACAACCAGTTCTGATGATGGTAAACAGGAGGCTGAAACATGTTAACAAGGTAACATAAAAGTTTACATGTGAAAGACACAAAATACGTTTGCCAAAGTGATAAGTGTTAAAAGTTGTGTAATCAAGATGTATATAGGATTAAATTCCATAAAAAAATCGCTGTATCGATGTTCATTACAGTAGCGACATGTGCGACTAACGTAGAATAAGTAATTCGTGGCGGCATAGCCCATGAAGGGTCAAAGCAGACCAGCCGGCTGTTGGTCTCACGTCCATATGTCTCAGCAGAGATGAATGATCATCGAACCACAACGGTGATATCTTGTGTTTGGCATGATGATCCCGCAGCCGTTATAGCTGCTTTCGTGACTGGATTACGCTACCTATCGTAGCTCTCCCAAACATCACGATTCTGCGTGGAAACCAGTTCCAAACACTGGCTAAAATTCAATGCGAAAAAACTTCCCCCATGAGGACTCGAACCAGAGAGCTGCAATCTCTTCGTAGCATCATCATCATCATTGCCAACTACTTTTATTTCTCATATTATTACTCTCTTCAAACTCGTGTTATATGATCTTTCTATGCTCTCTTACTTCTTTTATTTTCCGTTTTAAATTGTTATCCTTTTTTCTATATATTTCCTAACTTTTTATGTTTCTTCTTTTCGTCCTAGGATCTTATCTTATTTTTCTTTCTCCTGTTCTTTCGTAATCTCGACACACAGTACTGTCAGTGATATTCTAAAAAACACAATAAAATAGTGGAAAATTTGTTAAGGGGACACTATACTAAAATTTTCAAGTTCCATATTCTTAAGAGTTCACAATAGTGAAATCACTAACTACCATACTTATGAAGCAGGAGTCACCAAATTTTGATCACTAGTATAGCTGGTTAATAATGAGAAATGCACAACATTTCAATTAATTTCTAGGAAAATATTTAGGGGCTAAGAGGGATGAAGTTACAGGAGAATGGAGAAAGTTACACAACGCAGAACTGCACGCATTGCATTCTTGACCTGACATAATTAGGAACATTAAATCCAGACGTTTGAGATGGGCAGGGCATGTAGCACGTATGGGCGAATCTAAAGATGCATATAGTAGAATGTTAGCTGGGAGACCGGAGGGAAAAAGACCTTTAGGGAGGCCGAGAGTAGATGGGAGGATAATATTAAAATGGATTTGATGGAGGTGGGATATGATGGTAGAGAATGGATTAATCTTGCACAGGATAGGGACCAATGGCGGGCTTATGTGAGGGCGGCAATGAACCTCCGGGTTCCTTAAAAGCCATTTGTAAGTAAGTACAAAATTTCATCCGCCTATGAAAAGTGCTTTGCATTTTATTAATACTTAAATGAAGAAAGGAATGAAGGAAGCGAGAAATGAAGGAATAAATAAATAAATAAATAAATAAATAAATAAATAAATAAATAAATAAATAAATAAATAAATAAATACATAGATAGATGGATGGATGGATAGATAGATAGATAGATAGATAGATAGATAGATAGATAGATAGATAGATAGATAGATAGATAGATAGATAGATAGATGGATAGATGGATAGATGGATAGATGGATAGATGGATAGATAGATAGATAGATAGATAGATAGATAGATAGATAGATAGATAGATAGATAGATAGATAGATAGATAGATAGATAGATAGATAGATAGATAGATAGATAGATAGATAGATAGATAGATAGATAGATAGATAGATAGATAGATAGATAGATAGATAGATAGATAGATAGATAGATAGATAGATAGATAGATAGATAGATAGATAGATAGATAGATAGATAGATAGATAGATGGATAGATAGATATTCCCTTCCCTTCTCGATCAGTATCCTTAATATTTACGCCGTTTTCAAGAGGTTTAATAAAATTTACTTTTTCAGAAGTACTCAGACGTGAACGTTATGCCTTTCCGGTATGCGCGGCCACACTGTACTGTTTTGCTGCTTTCTTTAGACTCACACGCATTCTACTAAATAGACGGAGCAATGTAAATGAAAAAAAAATTAAAAGAAAGAAGAAAGCATAAGAAAGGAGTGAGAAGAGTGGGATGACAATGAAAAGGAAGAGGGGGAAAGTAAACATAGTAATCTGAGGAGAAGACAAGAGAAAGAAAATTACCTTATATGCATTTCGAAAACCAGACCTATTAGCCTAGATGCGAAGCGAATCTCGAGAAAAGTCGAATTCAGGTGGGCAGAACACAAAGCTCACGCTACACACTGTAGCAGACGGTATAATTGCTAATCGGATTATATTGCAATTGTGCTTTGTCTTTAGAAAAAAGATAATGTATATGCTTACAAGTTATGAAATACGCAAACAACTGCTCGGTAAATTGTAATTCCTGGGAACAATTTGAGCAGGAAAGCTCATTACAATTCTAATGCTGGCAATTTATTTTCTTGCTCTGAGTTAATTTCTTGTCTGGTACATTTATAACGATAAACACCGGTACTCGTACTAGAACAATCAGCATGATCAAGTCTTTTTTATACTATGGTAATTTTGTAGAGCTGGCGAAGAATTATACGATTTATATTCCTCTCATAGGAGGTGCGTTTTGAGGCACTATTGTCTTGTGATCTCTTTCCCTTAAATAGCGGTCTTACATTATGCTAACCACATGTTCTATTACTTTTGAACTTTCCGTTATAACGATAAAAATGTAATAGTTAAGCAAGGAAGCACAAGATGGAAATGGTGAGCAAGAAGAGTTAGTTCAGGCATGTCAATTGTTGCCCACAGGAGCTAGCGCGCGCTTTAGAGCCCAGGAGAGCCTTAGCGCTTTACAGCGGAAAGGAAAGAGACAGACGAAAGAGGTGGTATATGCCGCTTGGTCGAGCTATATTCAGGGATGGCCAGCACTGATTCAATAGATGAAGGGACGAGAACTTATTAAAACTGTATCTATGTTAATTTTTAGATTTGTCTGAGAAGTATAAGTGCATTATAAGAATGTAAGTTTTAATTTTAATGCTCATTTTTCACAAGTTTGATTTTTTTTTTATTCAAAAGAAACATTTTCTCAACTTTTCGTATAGAAAAGTGAAATTTTCAGGTATAGGCCTATTTATTTAGTAGCCTTACAGAATGTTTTCGTAAATCTAATATACCGTATATACGTATTACTGAAGATAGCGTATTGAAAATTTGGAAAATATTCGCATGGAAATTGTTTGTAAGGAAATGAATTAACAAAGCAACTACTGTCACATCATAAGCAAAAGATACGTGCCCATGTGTTGTAAAAATGTCAGCTCTATAGCTTCAGCAGATTTCGAGAAAATAATTTAATATTCTGATGATAGGAAGTTGCTCACAAATATCACGTCAAAAGCATAATGCGGTAAGAGTTTTGTTATGTAATATTAGTTACACTTAAAACAGATACAGTACCTAGGTAACTTTGCTTTGTACTGTAATACTGTTTTGATTAGTTTATTGATTACTTTTGTAAGGCTAAAGATACCATCAATGTAAATTCCAACTTATCATGTCATAATCTCTTTCTTTGGAATATCACTTTCTTTATGAATGATGTGTTTCATCCACTTAATACAGTATAATATTATACTACTATGGAATTTAAGTGAATATTCCTTCTTAACTCTCTAATATGTTATTAAGATTTAAAACACAATTGCAATATTAAGAAATCAGTGTTAGTACTTTTGTTTTACAGACAATATAGATAATATTAAACAGAAAGAAGCCATATAAAAATAACGACATAAAATTTCACGTTCCGTTTGAAGTTTGTGCACTACTGTTTTCTTAATCCAACAGATTGCTTATTCATATACACAACCGTTCCTCTTTCCATACTTAGCGCTTGCCGCCCGCGCACGACGTCAAGGTCAGAAAAATGCGCTTACTTTAACATCACTGAGTTAGTTGATAAATATGGTGGTACTGCTACTGTTGGTGCTGTTCCTGCTTGTTAAAACGAAGGTTATGATGCTCATGATAACTCTGTAAATTGCTAAAGGTTGGCCTATTGTGCGTCCTAAATATGCGATAATTGTCCAAGCGTGACGCGTAGTCAGGGTGGAATTTGTGAATCCGACGCTGGCAGGTGGGTCATTCTGTATCACTTATGACAGAGTCAGATGCCATTCTCAGACGAGTACACGATAAGCCCTTCCTATATCAACATCGGAAATTCGTACAATTCCAAGACTTCATCAAAGTCTATTTTAATTATTCCAGAAGCTAGATGAAATGAGGGGAAGATGGAAAATATTGGTGGAATGATATAGGGAAACGGGAGTACCCACAGAAAAAACCCTCTGTGTTACCTGATTTGTTCACAAGATCCATCACGACCTGGACGGGAATCGAACCCGAAGGAAGGCCGGCGCACTAGCGCTTGAACCATAGACTCGGCCACTAAAAAAAACACACACACATATGCGGGTTTTTTTTATCTTCAATCATGCAGTTGAATGTACATAGTTTTGGTTTATACAGCAGTGAATTGTGGTCGAGGTATTATTGGTAAAAACTTTTCGCTTTGTTATTTATTTATGAGGTCATTGTTTTTAATTTCATTGTAATCCTCTAGAGCGGACATAATGTTACATATACAATCTTCAACATTACCAGTTATTTTGTACATCTATTCAACACAAGAACAATAGTCTACCTTCAAAATAGACTAATAAGTAATATGAACAATTAATTGTAATTATCCTGTGTTTGGTGTAAAAACAACACGTTTCAATTTTATGTAATGCTATTGACCGTAAAATGTATCTTCAACAGTGTGATAAAAGGTCAGCTGCAGAACATAATACGGCAATATCGTCATATAAAAGAAAAATAATGATAATATGCGGAAAATATATTAAGATATGAAATAGCAGTGCTAGAAGATATTCGACAACCTTATAGGCCACTATAGACCGCATAAAGAAAATGAAAAAGTGCACTAATGTAAATTATTATATTTTATAGGTAAGACTTTTAAAATGTGACTAGGAGAGATATTGTTTCAAAATCGTATAAGGTAATGACTAAACCAAAATAAGTGGCCGAACTTCATCTATCAGGAATCTGTTTCAGAGGCGCAATACTTCATAGAAACGAGATTCTCGGAGAAAACCAAAGCAAGGTGGAAAGTAGATGTGTATTCTGAGACAATATAAGGATAGACAACTGTCAAAAATGATGTTTTACAGAAATACAGAACTCGAAAGAGACGCTATATTGAAATCAAACATCTTTCAGAGGCCTTCTCTTGTCCTCCACATATGAATAATTCGTCCGCCATTTGTCCATAGATTTCTTTCTACTTTTCTCATATCTGCATTATATTTCTCAAACACTTCTAATAATAACCAAATGATATTTTTCTGTCCATTCACTTCATTCTTTTCTGCCATGTAATACAATGGAAAGGACAACAAAATTCATAAATATGAAACTTCAAACTATCAAGGTGATCCGAAAACAAAGATTACTAACATTCGTCCAATGGGACGTGCGTCAGCGCGATTATCTAGCTCTGGAAACAGGATTAAGCTCCTCACCGTGATCGGGAACTAGAGCTGAACAACGATCGAGAAAGCAAAACTAACAGCGCCCGCAAAGCCGAAAACCCGCACGACAATGTTGTATACGTCACGTCCTTGACGTGAAGACTGTTTGTGAGCGTTTCAAGACTTCGGGAATTGTCGAGTCTCGAACGTCAAGCAGCCTTGAATCGTCACAGTTTATACTCACAGACCAGGCTGAACTTTTAGCTGTTTTGGCAACTGTTGTATATGTATAAACAATCAATTATCTTATTTGAAACAACATCTCTACTTTTCAGCGTATAATAATCCGTTCCCCAATCTTTATATAATTACTAGGCCCTTATTTAAAAGACTAGGATGTTTCTTTTCGTATGTTTGAGACCAAGTATACAATCTCATGTAAAAAAAAAATATTAACGCTTTATTTAGCGTTCTGTTTTAAGTTTCTTAAAAATGCAAATTTATTTGAGAGTTGCTTTTTATATTTACATACTCTTAGCTAATATCAGAATAAATATGGGAAATGTGTGTTATTATTCGGTTGAGAAGCTTTTGTCATCTAGTCTGCTGTCAAAAAATCTGAAAATTAGAATTTATAAATAGTTATATTACTGGTTGTTCTGTATGGTTCTGAAACTTTAACTCTCACTTTGAGATAGGAACACAGGTTAAGAGTGTTTCAGAATAAGGTGCTTAGGAAAATATTTTGGACTATGAGGGATGAAGTTACAGAAGAATGGAGAAAGTTACACAACGCAGAACTACACGCCTTGTTTTCTTCACCTGACATAATTAGGAACATTAAACCCAGACGTTTGAGATGGACAGGGCATGTAGCACGTATAGGCGAATCCAGAAATGCATATAGAGTGTTAGCTAGGAGACCGGAGGGAAAAAGAACTTTGGAGAGGCCGAGACGTAGATTGGAGGATAATATTAAAATGGATTTGAGGGAGTTGGGATATGATGATAGAGACTGGATTAATCTTGTACAGGATAGGGACCGATGACGGACTTGTGTGAGGGCGGCAATGAATCTCTGGGTTCCTTAAAAGCCATTTGTAAGTAAATAAGTAAGTTAGGTAATATCTGATAAGAGAACCAGAACATTTTGATAACTACGATACTGTTTTGTTTTGTCTTTTTGTCTCAAACATTTCTAATGTTATTTATTTCGATTACGTATGTTATTCAAAGTTACGAAATCTTTCCACGCCGACCAAATGCTATTTCGAGAATGATGGGCGAGACTCGAAGCGCACGAGAATTACGAGACGAGACTCGAAAGACAAATGCAAAGAACACAGCGAGCGAGAGCGGCAGTTAATTTTGTTGATCTCTATTGGGCACACTACAACTATGATCGCGATTAGTTAAAAAATCGCGATTAGTAACTGTAGTCTATCACTAGTAAAAAACTTCGATAAACATATTTTTATAATTTACCACAAAAGCGACCTGAAATGTCCCATCTTTTGTTATAATCTATTTATATACTGGCCCGTTTCGGCCGACATATCAGTTTCCATGACTACGACGCAGTACAGTATGCAAACATACATTTTTAACTCAACAAAATTGTATCATAAACCTATATTCTGCAGCGCAATTTTGTGTTAACCATATGCATTAGGATTATCTGCTCCATTTCATTAACCGCCAACGAATGAACAATTCTAGTGCAAATTGTTTCTAGTTTCCGGTCAGTACGTGTCTGTGTGTCCGGTTTCGCGCTGCGCATTTGCTTCACACAGATGGCCAAGTAATAAATATGAACATGCAATAAAATATCAAGTCTTCACTCCGATTACTTTACAACTCATTAAATTTACCACGCACCACTACTTTTAAATCGATAACAAAAACCGTAGATTTGAACTGCAAAGCGGACTACGTTGAAAGCTGTGACAAAATTCAGTGACGACATTCAAACGTAAATTCTACTGACAATTCATTTATCAACTTATTCATTAAACCCACCCATCCATTCACATATTTATTCATTCGCACGTTCCTTCGTTAGCTTGTTACATCATTTCTTACTTGTACAGGGACATCATTTTATTTTTACTAACATTTTTAATATTAACCTGGCTATACCTTTAGAGAACCGGAAACACCGTTCGCTACCCCCTTCCACGACTGGAGTTCGATGATACTGGCGTAAAACACAAACACATGACTTTACTAGGTATAGGAGGGGAAAAAGTAGTTCATCCACTTACGTAAACTAGAAAATATCGCAATTTTGAGTTCGATAATTTTAATTAGATTTTTGTTTAATCAAAATGCAGTACTGTATTAAGAATAAGTGTTCTTGCTCACGAACTGAGTTATCCCTGCGAACGTATTCATTATTCAGTGTATATTATACTGTCTACAGCACATTAGCGTACAATATAGAGAATGAAATTCAATTTAAAATAATCATAATATGGATATTTAAACACATTTTTGAAAATGGTGGCCGTTCATTTCGATACAGGCTTCAGTTCTTTTGTGCATATTATCGCACTATAGACTATTGCATCTAATTCTAATTGCCAGTTTCGTCCTTCGTACTAGTAACTCATGTTGAAATAATTCTGTACCTACTCTATAAAAGAGTACCTTACGTACTGTGAATTCAATCTTCACTTCTGCCCGACCCGCACAGATAAAATTATTCAGACATGCTATCTACTGTCCGTCCAAGTGGTTATGCCGCAGGATCGTAGAAAGGGGGGAAATCACGTGACAGTTAATTACTTAACGAGGCCCTTTTATTTAAGTTATTTTAAACAGTTGTATAATATTACGTAAACGTCCAATTCATAACAGAAATTAATCTTTTCAGAAAAGAACTAAGACAGCCCAGCTTTTATAGAGGGGCGTGCAGAAGCAGGTGGGGGAAATCGGGATGCGACGTAGGCAAACGAACAGTACCTGTGTGAAAATATGGTTCAATACTGAAAGCTCTTTCGTCACTGGAAAACGCGAACATATTTCTGGAACGTACTATACTCACTAACTCAGTGCTGTTTACTATATGCAGCCTTGATTCTGTCTGGAACTTCATTAGTAGAAGGGGTGGGAGTGAAGTACATCCAAAAACTCAGGTACAATAAAAATTGAAGTAAAAATAAAATGATGTCCCTGTACATTAATTCGTTTCTTTAAAACATTTTTCATTAATTCATCCATCCGTTCATTCCTATGTTACTTACACCGTTCGTTCATTATCATTCATACTTTCGACATTAGTTTCATTATTCGGCGACTCATGAGTAAGGAACGAAGTCTGGACACCAAAACATTGACTAGAGGCGGCTACAGGTTTAAGGCACGTTGACTATAGCATGACGGTATATGTTTACTTTATTATGTACCAGAGTGCTGCATTGGAGTTAAATCGCTCTCTTGAACTCGGTCGAGTGTTGCACCCTCGAGTGTGATACGATCGGTCGTGATACGCTCGTAATAAATAGAAGCACAGTACAAGGTCATCTCACCGACATGTCTTATATTGTATGGAAGGCGACAGATAAGATACACATATATTTTGCTCACACGGTAAAAATAAGGCTTTATTTTCTGGTTTAATGGAACAGTCAATGAAACTTACCAAAACAGGAACATGAAGTTATAAATAAAATAGTATGAAAAACTTCGATATACAGTTATTATTGCTAATTAATAATTATTCAATATTTGATTTACCACATATATAATATGATAGGATAATACATAGTGTTCCGCCTATATACTGCGACAATGTAGAAACGTTTTACAACATATTATTGATATAGTAGTAGATTAATAACAATATTATTACAGAGATAACGTCACAGAAAATATAATAAAACGAATAATTCATGCAGCACAACTGTTACAGACGCAAAGATTGATTATTATTATTATTATCATTTACTAGAAAACTTGATACAGTTCTTGCATTATCGTGATTGTGTTCTCCGTTTATAATAATTACATTTACATCCAATAACATCTATCAGATGTGGCAAAAACAAAATCACTCTTTAGTTGTACTATGGAGAGGTTAGTTAAACACTGCAAAGTTTTGAAATGATAAACATCTATGATGTTACTACACAGTTCATCACTGTAACAGGAACGAATGTCTAACGCTCGGCTTATACCGTTCGAGGATTTATCGCTCGTGACAATTTTACCCATCATGCATGTGCGCTGCCTATCGGATTATGCTATGAACTACTTGGCGCTCGAGCGAAAACGTCCGATGCAGACCTCGGTTATGTACCTTCAGGTTCGTATATAAAATGAAAAACGTCGCATGAAGGGATCTCTGTTCATTTGAAGTTTAATGGGTGCAGATTTTGTATTGTTTAGCCTACTGTATTCTAACGGGTTTAGGCTGACCAGATTCACATCGATAAAAAATAGGACACAAAGCTACAAAAAGAAGGACATTGTTCGAAAAAAGAGTACAGAAAAGATTGACTTAGATTTAGGCCTATATTATACTATAATTTACGTCAATATCTATTTTATTACGAAATATTTACAGCATAGATTCAAAATATTTAAAATTTGGAAAATGGTTTGTAATTTTATTATAAAGTCTTGGACAGAAACTAGCACCATGTTTAAGAGCTGCACTTGTATGACATTTAGGCTCAATTAATGGGAAAGTAGACTTTTGTCTTCGAGTATGTTATTCATGTCGATTAGATTTATGTTTTATTTGATTTCTGTGATAGTAAGTTAGTAAATTATATTTATAAATTTCTTCAATAGTTAATACTATAAAATCTGTATAAATTAAATTTGTTGGGTAATCCATATTTTTGGTTAGACAAATTTTTATTAATCTTCTGTGTAATAAAATTAATGGATTAAGTACAGATGATGCTACTCTATCCCAATTTATTATACCATACTGTACTAATGATTGTACTAAAACTAAAAATATTATTCTCAATGTCTCCTTAGTGATAAAAAATTTCGAAGTATTATGAATTTATAAATTGTCTTTCTTATACTTGTACACATAAAATCAATTTGTTTATTCCAAGGTAAATGCCGATCTGCAATAATTCCTAAATATTTGTCTTGTGTGGAAGGTGTTAGATGTGGGCAATTACAATAATTATTTGTTAATTCATTACATGAAATATTATGTATTACTAAGTGATAATTATTCATAGGTGGAGGTAAACCTTTCGTTGTTAAAGAAAATGGAATATAGATAGTTTTATTAGTATTTAAAGACAGGAGATTAGAGTCAAGCCAATTTTTCACTACTTCAATTCCATTGCTAGCATTTAAATAAGTGTTATCCCAATTTTTTCCATTAAATGTTAGTACAGTATCTTCTGCATTATTTCAGTTGTTCGTTATGCATCTATTCGTTGGCTCCTTCGGTCGCAGTAATTTGCCCATTCGTACACTCATTTAGGTATGTATTTATTATATCGTCTAGTCATTCGTTTATTCATGTATTTGTGCCTTCCTTCATTCATTGCTCAATATTTTTTCCCTTTCATTAGTAATCACTATTAATCCATTCCTCTTGCAATTCATTCGCACGTTAATTTACACTTTTTAATTGAATGTTCTGCTAACTTTTGTATTTACTCATTTTATTTAACTAATTATCTTATTTTAGGTCCTTAATTAATTATTTTCTTAATTAATAATTATATATAATAAACACATTTTGCTAATTACTAATATATTACATGTAGGCCTATCATACGCAAATTATTTTGATTTTTATTTCATTACCTCTTTCATACGATAAATATTTTGAACAAAACTCTATAATATGGAACTTTTTTTACTTGGTTATTTAACGACGCTGTATGAACTACGAGGTTATTTTGCTTCGATGGAACTGGTGATAGCGATATATTTGGCGAGATGAGGCCGAGGATTCGGCAAGATTACCTGATATTTGCCTTACGGTTGGGGAAAAACTCGGAAAAAACCCAACAAGGTAATTAGTCCAAGCGGAAATCGAACCCGCGCCCGAGCGAGACTTCGGATCGGCAGGCAAGCGCCTTAAGGGGAGAAGATGGTATTTTTTTTAAACTTTTTTCCTATTTAGTGTAAATTATTATTTTTTTTTTGTATGTAGAGAGCTCATAGCTGTAGTAACTCAACCAAATAAAATTATTTGGAAAAAAAAAAAAAAATTGGGGGCCCAAATTTGAAAGAAATATACCCAATGCAGGATTGTGCTAAAACCGATATATCTAAACCGTTTTTAAAGATAGATCCAAACAGTTTTTTGCAATATTTGCAAAAGTATGTTCTACAAACTGTCTATAACAGAATTTTGATGTTAGTCCCTACGTTTGTAAAATAAACAATTAAAATTTAGTAATAATTTTCTGATTTTCTTTCTTGCAAACAAACGGACGTATTTTTAACATGAAATAAATTAACAAAATTCTGTTACAGAGAAAAGTTTCCTAATAGTCTAAAGAATGTGTGTTCTAAATTTCTTGCCTGTAACTTTAATAGTTCAGAAATTATATCCATTTTGTCTGGCAATGTAGCAAAAAAAAAAAATGAAGTTACTGGAAACCGATAAAAGTGGGCGTATGATTTAAAAATC
Organism: Periplaneta americana; assembly: GCF_040183065.1. NCBI lineage: Eukaryota > Metazoa > Arthropoda > Insecta > Blattodea > Blattidae > Periplaneta > Periplaneta americana. The sequence goes on along the minus strand of NC_091129.1, from coordinate 150,962,387 downwards.
CATAGCGCAGGAAGTTTAAAAATGACGTCTCAACACAAATACCCACAAAATGTTATGCAATGCATTCCACACATATCAAAGGGTATTTTAAAGAAAATTTTTTTTTTTGAAAATTTAATTTACCGGAAACAACAATAAAAGTGGGCGAGTGATTTAAAAATCCATAATGCAGGAAGTTTAAAAATGGCGATCCATACATATCACAGGGTATTTTCAAGAATTCTTTTCTGAAAATTTAGTCATTTTTCATGAAAACTACCATCCTCTCCCCTTAACTGACTGAGCTACGCCGGTGGCTAATATGCAACTTGTATAGGATAAAATCTTCCTGAATAGTTATACGTCAGTAAGGTTTAATGGAAAGCAAATTCCATAAATAAAAATTTCCGATTGACGACTAAACCACTAAAGAAGGATTTTCCAGTTCAGTAACCACAGTAGAATTGATGAATCTGAGTCACAAAACCAAGGAAGGGGGTAAGACTTCTTTATGTAAATTAAAGAAGAAAGAAAACTTTATTTATTTTGCACAAGGGGGGTTGAAAGAGAGTTCGGGGGCCGACAACCAACTACCTTACAGAAAATGTTACATTGCCTCCTTTCCTCAATGTTTTGCCCATTGGCATCAAGGATCTACAGACCTCGGAATAGCCGGCATTGAAGATGCTGCAGGCATGAGAAGAAACCACTTTATCACGAACCGACGTTGGTGATGTCCGGGGAGGGAAGAGGGAATAGGATGCAGGAGAAAGAGAGAACGGTTGTAAGAAAGAAATAACTTATAGAAAAAAAAAATGGTTCAAGAAAAGTTGATGGTCCGGATATCGAAAATCCATCTCGCATTTTCAAATATTTACTTCATGCCAATTCAAAGTAGTGACAAGTTTCAGTCGTCTTTCTCTCTCTAGCTTCTCCTTTAGCAGTGGTTTATAGAAGATCGGTGGGTTTCTCAGGAGCATCAATATCAGCTCGATGACATTTTGAAATGTATACAGTGATCTGAAAATCGTGCCAGATATATTCCTTTGAGAGAGAGAGAATTTAATGTTCAAATTATTTGCTCAAATCAGAAGATAGTAGTAGATCATTTTGAGAGGACATCCGGTTGGCTCACTGCAGATAAAATAAATACAATAACATAAAATAAGCCAAGAACTAAAACAGGGTTGACCAAAGTCTTCCAAACGTTCTAAAAGTACACTAAAGCAAGAAATGAAATCAAGTGAAGTAAAATAATAATAATAAAAAATTTATAATATAAAACGGTCACACAATAAGCACGAATTGTTGCAACACGTTATTACAAAACTCATACATTGTTTTGAAAATAAAATGAAATACAGCTGCGAAAGTACGAAACTACTTAGATACTACGATGAAAAAGTAATGGAACGGAGAAAAATTCTCTCTGGCGCCTGGATTTGAACCCGGGTTTTCAGCTCTACGTGCTGATGCTTTATCCACTAAGTCACACCGGATACCCATCCCGGTGCCGGACAGAATCGTCTCAGTTTAAGTTCCAGCTCTTGGGTTCCCTCTAGTGGCCGCCGTTCCATTACTCTTTCATCGTATGATGACGCAGAATATCTGCATGGAAATATCATATGTACTTCGGTACATTAAATAATATATATGATATGCGTAAATCACTTCGTGATTTAAGACGGCGCTTATTCTGTCGGATCCCGGCCAAATAGTCACTCATAACGAGTGCACCTCAGCACATGTGTGGACTTCAGTCCTACGTTCATAGACGTCTATGACGTAGTGCAGAGGGCGGCCACTAGAGGGAACCCAAGAGTTGGAACTTGAACTGAGACGATTCTGTCCGACGCCGGGATGTGTATCCGGTGTGGCTTAGTAGCTAAAGCATCAGCACGTAGAGCTGAAAACCCGGGTTCAAATCCCGGCGCCGGAGAGGATTTTTCTCCGTTCCATTACTCTTTCATCGTATGATGACGCAGAATATCTGCATGGAAATATCACACGTACTTCGGTACATTAAATAATATATATGATATGCGTAAATCACTTCGTGATTTAAGACGGCGCTTATTCTGTCGGATGCCGACCAACTGGTCACTCATAACGAGTGCACCTCAGCACATGTGTGGACTTCAGTCCTACGTTCATAGACATCTATGACGTAGTGCAGAGGGCGGCCACTGGAGGGAACCCAAGAGTTGGAACTTAAACTGAGACGATTCTGTCCGACGCCGGGATCGGTATCCGGTGTGGCTTAGTGGATAAAGCATCAGAACGCAGAGCTGTAAACCCTGGTTCAAATCCCGACGCCGGAGAGAATTTTTCTCCGTTCCATTACTCTTTCATCGTATGATGACGCAGAATATCTGCATTGAAATATCATATGTACTTCGGTACATTAAATAGTATATATGATATACGTAAATCACTTCGTGATTTAAGACGGCGCTTATTCCGTCGGATCACGGCCAACTAGTCACTCGTAACGAGTGCACATCAGCACATGTGTGGACTTCAGTCCTACGTTCATAGACATCTATGACGTAGTGCAGAGGGCGGCCACTAGAGGGAACCCAAGAGTTGGAACTTAAACTGAGACGATTCTGTCCGACGCCGGGATGTGTATCCGGTGTGGCTTAGTGGCTAAAGCATCAGCACGTGGAGCTGAAAACCCGGGTTCAAATCCCGGCGCCGGAGAGAATTTTTCTCCGTTCCATTACTCTTTCATCGTATGATGACGCAGAATACTCCTATCTGCATGGAAATATCATATGTACTTCGGTACATTAAATAATATATACGATATGCGTAAATCACTTCGTGATTTAAGACGGCGCTTATTCCGTCGGATCCCGGTCAACTAGTCACTCATAACGAGTGCACCTCAGCACATGTGTGGACTTCAGTCCTACGTTCATAGACATCTATGACGTAGTGCAGAGGGCGGCCACTAGAGGGAACCCAAGAGTTGGAACTTAAACTGAGACGATTCTGTCCGACGCCGGGGTGGGTATCCGGTGTGGCTTAGTGGATAAAGCATCAGCACGTAGAGCTGAAAACCCGGGTTCAAATCCCGACGCCGGAGAGACTTTTCTCCGTTCCATTACTCTTTCATCGTATGATGACGCAGAATATCTGCATGGAAATATCACATGTACTTCGGTACATTAAATAATATATACTTAGATACTATTTTAAGGTATTTTTTCCATTGTAAAAATAAAATAAAATGCAACGGCAACAGAGTCAAACTACTTAAAAAGATTACACCATGATTTTTCTATTAGAACTGTGCGCGCGCGCATGCAGGTTGTACCACGGTGTAGATAAACAAGTTGTATTAAAATTTTTACAGTGATTCAAAACCAAAACAAAATGAAACTGAGGTAGGAAAAAGTAGGCAACTACTTAGGTAAATTATCCCATGAATTTTTTAACGTTTGAAATAATAATAATAATAATAATAATAATAATAATAATAATAATAATAATAATAATAATAATAATAATAATAGTACACTTTTGGTTGGCACTCCCGATGAAGCAAACGTTTATGGCCGGGAGTGGAGTTTACATGAAATAATTAAAACGTAATATTACACGCTTACGCCTACACTAAAATAATTATTTAATGCTAAAAATTAAACTAGGCATACCTCTTTCTCTGTATAAAGAAAACGAGCTCCGCTAAATTCACTGATAACTGAGATTTAAATACCTGAACTGTGCTTTCTGAGATTCGTAGCAGTCAAGCATGTGACTACTGAAATTCCAGGTCATGACATTGTTAATCATTCAGCAGCAATATACCGGTGTAGTATGATCCAAAAAACGATAATAGAATTTTGAAGACAATCAATTTTAATGGTAGTAAATAACTAATAACAATATGATTAAAATTGAAGTTCTGTTCTGCACATCTAGATCACAAAACCGTAACTAACTCTAAAATGATTAAAAGTATAATAATCTGGCTTACTGAATCCATTAAGCTGTATTTCAGACTTACCTGAAATGAAACAAAAAATATATTTTAATCTTGACTGTTACATGTAAAAATAATACATATATAAGAATGTACGCATATAGACTACAATGTAATATACAATACAAATAAACAACATCAAAATATGTTTTAGGACTTGTGTTTTCTTTACATTCGAATGGGTTATTTATGAAAGGGCCTAAGTCTTGAATGCTAAATTTTTAGCTATTAAAGAAAAACTGCTTATAAGCCGAAATTTTTAAATTAAGGCTGAAATAAAAATTGTATCATAAATTCTACAAAGCATTTAGAGTGTGAAACTTAGTCTCTTCATATCTAAATCGATGTATCTACACCCAAAGAGCAGTTATTACATTACTAACTCATTTTCACAAAATAATGACTTAGACCCTTTCATAAATAACCTATTCATTTAATAGTGAGTTTATAAAAATGATTTGAGTTCTTTTTAACTGTATTTGAACAGAAAAACTCTGTTCGTGTTCAATTATATTCGTTGTCTGGAGAATAACAGAACACGCAAATATGATCAGAGAATTCAGCTATTAGTGCATGTTTAATGTTTGGCCGTATCCCTAAAACGAATTAAAAAACGAGGTAAAAGTTGCAGTAGATGATGATGATATAATTTTTGTAATTTTGCTATAGGGAAAACACATGTAATATACTTTGTGCGAGATCGTGCGTATTTCCTTGGTTTCCGCACAAAACCAATCCGCGGAAAATGTAAAATTCCACATTCAGTATTCCCAACCTAACACACATAACAATTTCCCTCTTCTTTCCGCTTAAGTGACATATTGATTTTACTGCTTTAGGCTTTTAACATATTATTTTTAGAAACGTTCAATGTAGTAATAATTATAAATTGGAAATTTACCACTGCAATTTCACCTAAATTGCACTGTTAATTATTGTTTTTAAATATTTGAAAAAATTAAGTAAACTCTACAACTCCACTGAAGTTACTGCATTCGTGATGCAAGTAAAATTAAGGAAGCCGTGAAAAAAATCAACAAGATTCCAGATGCCGATGTTATTACTGCAATATGTTATATAAATAATATTGTTACAGTCTTACTAATAAACCGTGTATAGTTTTTATACGAGACTTATGCAGAGTTGAGACAGAAAACGTTACTAATAAACCGTGAATAAGCTATGGACGTATAAACAGGCTGTAACTATACAATGGGAATTGCTTTGCAGTAGTTATATACACGAAACCCCTTGTTTAAGCGTTGTATATAGAGAAAAAATGGCCGCCCCTCTAACAGCTGTTCGTATCGACTGTCATTTTATGATGATAGATGCCTTGTAACCAAAGAAGAACAAACCAAAGATCATAGAATTATTAGAATAATATTGCTGTAGCTTGTACTCTCTGACCAAAATGTAGTATGGTAATCGATTAGAGCCAGTTGTACTATCGATACTTAACATGCAACACTAGAGCGCTCTACCGGATGCAATAGAGAACCTCAGATATTCTATTACTTTTCGTAACGAAGTAATGACGAAACTATGACGTAGCTGTGTAATAGTTGTACTGTTATACACGACGTATGTAGTGATTATTAGTAAGGAATTTACACACGACGTATAAACGAGCTACTCATTGTATAAGTATAAGACAGTTAAACGTGTGTATATAGAGTTTTTATTAGTAAGACCGTAAAAAAAATATTAAAATGAAAAATAAATCATTACATAACCTTACCGTTTGTTTTAAGTTCGCATTTATAAACTGGGGGGGTGGGAAGAGACGTATATCACGGCCTGCTGAAGTATAGTAAACATAGAAAACATTTTAAAGCAACAAATTTGAAGATAGATATTTTTGTTTTGCAAATTTGCCGTCATTGAACAGAAACCAAGATGGAGATTTCATTGCAACTAATTAGAAATTCCTCTTTCAGATATGTAATAAACGATCTTCGCACAATATAATGTACGATACACGAGCGGTATGTTTTCTTTCAATTCTCGGAAAACTTTAACATACCACTCTTGTAACGCATATTACTATTTCATAATCAAATTACTCCTTTTAGAAGTTACATATCAGGTCCAAGCGAATAATGCTTCTTTCATTATATTCCATTATTTTCTCATTTTTCTTCTTCTTCCTTTCTCCTTCAAGTATTTATTGATACACTACACTGCATTAAGAGCAAGGCGTAGGCTATGTTGCTATACACATATCTTTTGGCTTATTATGTACCCCTGGATACCACCAGGGTATCCGCGCCTTTCGCGAGCTTTACAGACCTTATACCGGTGGTCGGCAAAGATTATGTCATAAAATGCAGCCCGCAATACACAACAAAGAGGAAATCAGGAAACGTTGAATGAACAAATGATGGCCAAGGGGAGAGAGATTGTGACTTACCCCTCCGTTCTGTTTGTGTATTAAGGAGTTGACTCGCGAGTCAAGAAATGCCTACCACTGCCTTAGACCGCAAAAATTCACAGACACCTGCATCTGCGTGAAACAAGAAATGTGGACGAAAAAGAAGTAATTCTGCCTGTTATTTTCTTACTTGTCGTAAATCTACGATATAAGTCTTTCAGCTTTACTTTCCTTTCGAAAAAAAGCCACTCTAAAGATTCTTAACGTCGTTAAAAATCCGTAGACCTTGTTCTAGTGTGAACCCGAATCCCTCGTAAATATAATGACACCTAAACATTGAGATCCACTGACATAATGAACCTAAACGCTGAATCTCCACTTGAGACAACACAGTACTGACTACAAAAATCCAAGCCGGATACAGGTTTCAAATATGCGACTATGGTTTCCGTACAACGTTAAAACTGTAACCTATTCGCTTGTACTTCGTGTTCAGTTCTAGTTGTTAGCATTGCAAATAAATCCGCCACAATATTATTATAAAATATTCTAGACAGCAAGATATGGTAACAGTGACACTTCCCACAATTCGTAGGGGTATCAACTTTGCGCTTTATTTATATCTCCAAGTATCTCAGTTTAATTCATTTGTTTAACTGTTATAAAAAGTGAGTGAATAATGTGCAACCATAAATCTACAACCAACACTTTTATAAAATTGTTTTTATAATGGCTAGACAATGCGCGACTGATAAACTTAACACGTAAAATAGTAACACTTCAATTTATCAGAAGCGGGGGAAGGAAGAATCAAGCGAAAGGGATAAAAAGCGTTTAATAATTCATAGAATTCTGTCTTTTTACCCCCCACACTTCATCCTTGTTAAATAAAAACGCCTTGTTACTGCACTTCCATATCAATATAACATTTTCGGTAGTCGGTTGTGAAAACGTTTAGCAAAAACTTTGGAGCTACGTTCTTTCGTCTACTTCGGCTGCGATTCTTTGGCAGATGACGGGGGTGAGGGGAATTTGCTATAAAGTGGAAGGGTGACGGAGGAAGGTGCCTACAAAACACAGTCTAATGTACTGTGCATTTATCAGGGCAAGTTATTACACAAGTGGATTCTCCGCCGCTTATATTTATAGCCGTCGCGATGGATATTCGCTCCCTGTCTTGGGTTGCCGCGCACGCTCTACTCCGTATTTAAAATATCGTCTGGCTGAGATTTCACTCGTAGCTCTGAACTCTTGGAGTGTAATGAATAGGGACCGGATTTTTATGTAATATCAAGGTGTGAAATATGTGCATATTTATGTAAGAAAAATAAGCTGAATATGTAAAATCATGAAAATATTTAATATCAATATGTGGTAGGTATAGCATATGAAGTTATTGGGGATCATCAGTGTGGTTTCAGGCGTAATAGATCGACTATTAATCAGATTTTTTGTATTCGACAGATATTGGAGAAAAAATGGGAGTATAAGAGTACAGTACATCAGTTATTCATAGATTTAAAAAAGGCGTATGACTCAGTTAAGAGAGAAGTTTTATATAATATTCTTATTTAATTTGGTATTCCCAAGAAACTAGTTCGATTAATTAAAATGTGTCTTAGTGAAACTTATAGCAGAGTCCGTATAGGCCAGTTTTTATCTGATGCTTTTCCAATTCACTGCGGGCTAAAGCAGGGAGATGCACTATTACCTTTACTTTTTAACTTCGCTCTAGAATATGCCATTAGGAAAGTTCAGGATAACACAGAACGGGAACGGGATACATCAGCTTCTTGTCTATGCGGATGACGTGAATATGTTAAGAGAAAATCCACAAACGATTAGGGAAAATTCGGAAATCCTACTTGAAGCAAGTAAAGAGATAGGGTTGGAAGTAAATCCCGAAAAGACTAAGTATATGATTATGTCGCGTGATCAGAATATTGTACGAAATGGAACTATAAAAGTTGGAGATTTATCCTTCGAAGAGGTGGAAAAATTCAAATATCTTGGAGCAACAGTAACAAATATAAATGACACTCGGGAGGAAATTAAACGCAGAATAAATATGGGAAATGCCTGTTATTATTCGGTTGAGAAGCTTTTATCATCCAGTCTGTTGTCAAAAAATCTGAAAGTTAGAAGTTATAAAACAGTTATATTACCGGTTGCTCTATATGGCTGTGAAACTTGGACACTCACTTTGAGAGAGGAACAGAAATTGAGGGTTTTTGAGAATAAGATTCTTAAGAAAATATTTGGGGCTAAGAGGGATGAAGGTACAGGAGAATGGAGAAAGTTACACAACGCAGAGCTGCACGCTTTGCATCCTTCACCTCACATAATTAGGAACATTAAATCCAGACGTTTGAGATGGGCAGGGCATGTAGCACGTATGGGCGAATCCAGAAATGCATATAGAGTGTTAGTTGGGAGGCCAGAGAGGAAAAGACCTTTGGGGAGGCCGAAACGTAGATGGGAAGATAATATTAAAATGGATTTGAGGGAGGTTGGATATGATGGTAGAGACTGGATTAATCTTGTTCAGGATAGAGACCAATGGCGGACTTATGTGAGGGCGGCAATGAACCTCCGGATCCCTTAAAAGCCAGTAAGTAAGTAAGTAAGTAAGGTAGGTATAGGATAGATTAGACTCTCCAGTTGCTATTTCATAGAGCATCCGACTTTTTTACCGTATACTTGACACATTGCAATTTTTCCATCTGAAACCTTCGTCCATCGCAATCCATGACTTTATTTTTGTCGTTAGGATTGAAGATACAGGAGCCATTTTAGTTAGTTAAAAGCAGTAGATAAACTCATTTGCACTTTTTACTGTAAGTACTAAAACTAGAGAACTGAGTGAAATGAATGACACAACAGTACTGCAAGCACTGTTTCGCTATACTGGATTAGGAGAAAATAAGAGGAGATGTGGGACACATGCATTTTAGCTGCTCCCTGTAAGAAACAAAGTACCTACTAAAACCACAAACTGTAGGTATTTACAAACTGTTGTTTGCCTGGAACCAAGGACGTTATATCTTTTCTTGGGTAGGTAAAAAGGCTTTTTAAATCTGTGTATTTCAAATTGTAAACTTCCCTAACAGACCTTTTTTTTTTTCCTTTTAGAGAAGTAAAAATGAATAAACCCCCTAAATATGTAGATTTATGTAATATAAACCCATAATATGTAATGTAGGGTAAATATGTAAAAATATGTAGTATCAAATTTGATTATATTAATGGTAATTACAAGATTCGCAAAGATTTGTTATTTATATACGGTTAGGTTGAAAGGAATATAATACGTAATTACATAAAAATCCGGTCCCTAGTAATGAATACCGTTCTGGGAATATTAAACGCTACCAGAAGTGGCTCCAACAATATGATTAATTTTTTTTTAATTGAAACAAACACGACGGAACATTGTGTAGTCCACAGCTGTGGAGTAACGGGTAGCGTGTCTGACCGCGAAATCAGGTGGCTCGGGTTCGAATCCCAGTTGGGGCAAGTTACCTGGTTGAGGTTTTTATCGGAGTTTTCCATTAGTCCAATATTAGCAAATGCTGAGTAACTATCGGTGCTGGACTCCGGACTCATTTCACCGGCATTATCACCTTCATTTCATTCAGAAGCTAAATAAGCTAGATGTTGATACAGCGTCGTAAAACAACCCACAAAAATACATTGTATATTAGCGCACTCCATTAACCTTTGTAACATAGCTGCTCTAGAATTTCATGCTACTGCATCTGGTGTCTTTTTTTGACCCCAAGAATATTTATTGTTAATAATTATTAGGTTAGGTTAGCTTAATGCATTTCTATAAACAGTACAAGCAAATTGAAAATTTGTATTCCATCTAGAATTATTTACTATTTTTAAACAATGAATTAATTAATTAATCAATTTAATTAGTTTAATGGCAAACTGTTTACTTTATATCTGTGTTTTTATTTTTTCAGTTATCAGAGAACGCATTAATTTTCCTTGAAATAAAGCACAAAAAGGAAATTGTTACTGCATCAAGTGTTAATTATAATGATTAGACAATTAATTAATTCATTTAGTCTCATCACCTGCTGCAGTAGAAAGAACAAGAAGCTAATTTTAGAAATGCAAATAATTACTCTTGAAACTACAACATTTTACCCATAGCTTACATTGTAGTTTATGCTGTATTTGTTTCATTTGTTCATTTTTCAAAGTACATGTTCACTGTGTTTACAACAAAACACTGCCACTACAAAATAATTCTAACTAGAAAATAAAGGCGTGTTCTATAGCTGGGGCTTTCTACGAACCCAAGCAATAAACATGAAAAAAAATAATCAAAATTTAATTATGAAATAATTTTAACTTTAAAGGAAACTAAAATAACCAAGGATAGCATATCTAGGTTACTGGAAAGTTTCGGAGTGTATGGATGTACATATTAACAATAAAAGATGGTATGGGATCGGAAAAGACCCTACGTAAGTGTCGAGGGTTAAGATATAGAGAGTGGAAAGAAGTGGACTCTAGCGCTAGAATAAGGTGTTTTTATAGAAGATAGGCTACTCATCAATGTTTTCATTTAGCTTCGTATTAATCTTCTTATCCTCATTTTCATTATTATTTTCCTTGTTGTCTATTTTACATTATTCAAATTCCATTTTATCTTATTAATTTTCTATATATTATTTTAATGTACCGTAGTACATATGATATTTCCATGCAGATATTCTGCGTCATCATACGATGAAAGAGTAATGGAACGGAGAAAAATTCTCTCCGGCGCCGGGAAATATCATATGTACTACGGTACATTAAAATAATATATATGATTTGCGTAAATCACTTCGTGATTTAAGACGGCGCTTATTCCGACGGATCCCGGCCAACTAGTCTCTCATAACGAGTGCACCTCAACACATGTGTGGACTTTAGTCCTACGTTCATAGACATCTATGACGTAGTGCAGAGGGCGGCCACTAGAGGGAACCTAAGAGTTGGAACTTAATCTGGGACGATTCTGTCCGACGCCGGGGTGGGTATCCGGTGTGGCTTAGTGGATAAAGCATCAGCACGTAGAGCTGAAAACCCGGGTTCAAATCCCGGCGCCGGAGAGAATTTTTCTCCGTTCCATTACTCTTTCATCGTATTATTAATTTTCTTCTACATCATTTGTTTCTTCTTCTTAAAAAACTTCATGATTTCATTTTTAGTTTTTATTCTGCTCTTCATACAGGAAAAAAAAAAAAACAGATCTCCTCACACTCCACGCAAGGATTCACGCATGGTTAAGGGCAGGGGGTGAACAATTCGATGGTCTGATGTAATAGTGATGAAGAGTGAAAATATCAAATTGAAAATATCAAGAATCAAAACTATACTACAAATTTCTTGCAATGTTATCACAGAACTTTGCATGTTGCTATGTTTTTTTGTTGAGTCTTATTTCAATCGATCTAATTACACCAGTTTAATTATATTTCCTGCTTTTAGTTGGTTAGTAATTTTGTGCGAGTTGAGCAGTCAAACCTCTTTGGAGGAGATCTGTGTAATCAGTGTAATGATATGTTACATTTGGAGGGTCTTATGCCAGATTGAACCAACTACACATTTCACATTTTGCGATATTCAGCTTTACTGATACAGGTGAAGAATAAAATTAATAAGTAACAGTGAGAACAAAGTATGGTAAGTAATTGCACTGTGTGCCTGATGTTTGGAAAGTAATAAATATTAACATCAATACACTCTGACTCAGTTTTGTATCATATATTTATCTCACTGTTGCTTATCTATATAACTTATATAATTTTAACTGGTAATGGAAATTACGGGAAAACGACTGAACGGATTTTAATGAATGACCGTCAATTTTAAAGCTTGCCATCTAAGGATTTTCAGAAAAATAGTAACTTTCAGTGAAGCGTTAGTTTTCCTACATAATTTTCCTATTTTCCAAAATCCATCTTTCGTCAGTTTTGAGAACTAATTGCATTTCTGCGGGGCCGACTTGATGCTCGCTTCGCTTCTCCTTTACATTTCAGTACAAAACAAAACACACACTACAATAAACAATAGGCTATTACACGAAGGCCACGACCTGTAGGATTGCTGACGTATTTAGAGCTCAAATTAAATTGGTTATTAATAACTAAAAATAATTTACAGGTCTGATTCTGCGGTGTGTCATTTTCTGAGTACAGCTGTGTATTGGATATTAAAATCTACAAAACCTGAGGTGGTTTTGTGACATTATTACCATTAGAAATTAAATATTATTATAGTTAATGCCATGTTGTGACTATTTTTCATTAATTATACACATTAATGCTATATTGATATGAAAGTGAAAAGTTTTGGGGTTATGTAAGTAGATGTAGAGAATATCTTAAATTAGATCTTCATTTCTATAATTTACTGAGTGGCGGCTCTATATATATATATATATATATATATATATATATATATATATATATATATATATATCATATAACTACAAAACTTACGTAAGATAATAATATTATTATTAAAAATCAAATATTTTTATAGTTATGAATCAAGTGGGGTTGAGTCTTTTTCATATACTTAATGGCGGGGTGGTTTAGATATTTATATGCGTGGTTCTCTTCAGTATTGGCTCGAGATAGCGCAAAAATTACAGTTCCTAAGGAAAGATCAAAAGATACTACTTACTGATAAAATAAGAGGCCTAGAAAATTTTGTAGTCTCCCGATCATTTCAGAATGATATCTTAGCAGGATAAAATGATTTTACCCTCGACATGCAGCAGCTATACCAGGATGCTGTGTCTATTGTTCGAAAGCACAGCAAACCTGACATTTTTTTTTTTTTTTTTTTACTTTCGCCTAGAATCCACAATGATCTCAAATAGCTATTGCTTTACTCCCACATGAAAAACCCACTGATCGTCCTCACATTGTTACTTGCGTTTTCGCATTGTCTATCAAAAACTGAAGGTGGATAGGTTCAAGAAAAAGTATTTGGCATAAAGAAACCATTCAGAGGGAGTATGTTTCATCATTACGGAAGCAAATAACTTTAAAAATGTCTGGTATTCTTCATTGAAAATAAATCTGAAGAATTTTTTTTGAATGTCTAATGAACTTAGTTTGCAGCATTTGCTGCACAAGCCACAAGTTATTTTTATTTTTCACGTGTTTCAATAAAGCTGAATATCGCAAAATGTGACAATTGTAGTTGGTTCACTCTGGCATAAGATCTTCCTTTATCATAATTTCCACAGAAAAATGTAGATATTGAAGCTATTTTCTTCCACCCGGTGGCTTTCTCTTCATGGCAGATCTTGTGGTCTCGAAATTTGTAATCCATAATTTGATCGCATGTGCGCTAGGCACAGGATCATGACGTCCGATATTGAAATGTGTACGAAAATCTCGTCTAGCAGCTTCGTAACTTTCGTTATTTTAACTCTTTGGTTGCAAATGCACGCTGTGCGCCGTTCCATTGTTCCATGGCGACTGATCTTGCGTAAATGACATAAAGAATGATATACGACGAATAGAGTGTGACATAACGCTTAAGTGATTAGTTTCCTCTCTAGACACTGTTACAAATTCTGAAAATGTGAAGACATACACGCAAAGACTTAAGACTTACCTGAGGTAAGCCTGTACTGATTTACCTCCAGGAGGTGTGACTGAATTGGATGATTGCTCATACATACTCAGACTTACTTCCTGTACTTATATTGTATTGTATTGTATTTATTAACATTCCATGGTATTCATACATTGCATTACAGCTAGAATATGGAAGAAGTAAAAAAACTTAATACTATTATAAAGTCTTAATTTATAGTCACAGTCTAGATGAAATATATATACAGACGAGATTTACAATATAGTCTACTAGTACAACACATAGTTTTAGTATCAATTTCATGAAGTGTTATTGAATGTCATGAATTCACCTACAGAATAGAAGGCGTGAGAAATTAGGTACTTCTTTAATTTGGCCCTAAATAATCTTATGTTTTGAGTTTCATTTTTTTATATCGATAGGGAGGCTATTAAAAATTTTTACTGCCATATAACGCACTCCTTTTTGATAGCACGATAGACTTTCCGATGGAGTATGAAAGTCATTTCTTTAACGTGTATTTATGCTACGAAATGTTGAATTAGTTACAAAGTTTTCAAGATTACATACGAGGAAGACAAACTATTTTTAACTTAAGTAGTATTAGTTAAGGTCTTGAAACTTAAAGAATTTGGCGGTATTTTAGTCAGTATATCTTTTCATTAATAGACAAGCCATGGGCATTATTTGTAGTTTTTTGAAAATAGTCCTACACGACTCCCTAGATTTTGCACCTACTATTATTCTAATTACTCTTTTTTGTAATAGAAATATACTGTTACTATCTGTGGAATTTATCCAGAATATTATTCCAAAACTCATTACCGAGTGGAAGTATGCAAAGTATATTGTTTTTAAGGTATTGATATTTACTATCTTTTGCATATATCTAATAGCAAAACAAGCTGAATTTAGTTTGGGGGTAATTTCTTTAATATGATTTTTCCAATTTAACACTTTATCGATTTTTAAGCCAAGAAATTTGGTTCTCGTTGTTTCTAATAAGGATCTGTTGTTAATTATTGCGCTAGAATTTTGCGAGGTTGAATTTGCACAGGATTTAAAGTGAATTATGTTAGTTTTGTTACAATTTAATACCAATTTATTGACTGAGAACCAGTCACATGCTGTTCACCAAGAAGACATAAGAGATCGTAGAAATGCGATCACATGAAAAATACTATTCCTTCATGGTTCTGCGTTCATTTGTTCGCGACGCCCTAGCGCCATTTTTAAATAGTATATCTTCTGTAGTTTCGGTGTTATAAATAGCTATTATTATAACTTGTTTAGTTTTCCATAAACCTGAAAAATACTGATACATTTCTATAAATTCTAAGAAATGTATGAGAATAGTTTCCTAAATCTGAACATTTATAGCTTGCCGCCATTTCCCTACAGGGTACTGCAAAAAAAAAAACAATGAAATTTCGATTAGATGCTCCCAGTATCCTTTGTTTCTATGCTTATTTTTTCTGCCGTTTAATTTCGAGAGCGCTACAGTCGAACAATTTCAGGCAGTCGCAGAAGCATGGAGACTTATCTCAAGGCCAAAAGCCTTGATACTTTTCTCCCATACACGAGGATATATGACAGACTTCCCTCCAGCTAATTTTTTTTTTGCGTGTATGGGGTCCTTAAGACACGATGTAATAAGTGTGACATGGAAATCGAAGTAGCTGCTTGGCGAAAATCTACAACGCTAGCCACTACATTATCTTAAAACCTTAAGTGGTGGTATAGTAACATGTTAATAGCCTATATGAAGTGCAAATCCACTGTTTATCCTCACAAGAGTGGGAAGAAGATGGATCAAAGGGTCTAAATCTTAAAGTGAGGACAAGACCAGATAAGACAAGACGTAAGGTAAAGAATATTAAGAGACAATGAGATCATGATTTGGTAATAGAGACTCGAACCAGCACTAATTCCATAGAGCTAATACTGTAGATATAAGTCATGACGGTTTAGAACAGTAACAGGCATGTTCCGTGCTCTGTGACGTCATACCATGGAGCCACCATGCTCTTTGCTCGGAAAAATCTGCATACGGGGACAGCGAGGAGAGAAGGTTCAACTGAACAGTGGTGGTACGGCGCCTATGCAATGACAGAGCGCGATCCATTCGTCTGAGGGAACAGCACAATTACAATACATTTGTACGAAAACAAAACTGTACATCCGTGATAAATCAATTTAACAAAATATTTCGGTTTGTAATCAAATTTAATATACTTATAATAATATGAAATTCATAATACAGCCAGCTGCAGAAGCGTTCGCATTATGTAAATGAGGCTCCGAAACTGCTATAAATATACAAATATAGAAATAAATAATTTAAGCAGTACTACAACACTTTGTCTACTCGGAAACTTGAAAACAGTTCAAGTGTTTTTAACGGACATTTTTCTACACAATATACAGATTGAACTACCTAGGCCCTACCTTGGTGAGTAGTAGGCCTATGCAAAATATATTTCAATTTTTGAAACACACCATCACTTTGTGTCACTACCGTGCCCAAGCTAAATACTTTGTCGAGATCAAACTGTGTTATGGAGTATGGAGGAATGGCGAAGTGTTTGATTTGTGGCAAGCTGTTTCAGCATGTAAAGAAGTTCAATATACAACGCCATTATTCTGTATGACACACGAATGATTATGACAAATATGGGGGAGAAGATCGGCAAGTACTGGTGCAGCAATTGAAAGATAAATTATTGAAGCTAGGGAACACACTGTCAGTGAATCAATGGTAAGCTTAAGGCTTAAGATATAGGATTTCACTAGCCATTGGAAAGAACATGCGTTCTTTTAATGACGGGGAATTTGCCAAGAATGTTGCCATCATGACCGCAGAGTAGTTATTCCCTAGCAAAATACAGGAATGTGATTCCATCAGTTTATCTCCAAGAACTGTCGTATCATTGCTGCACTGACGCCACTGCGCTGGTGCGTGTTAACAGTAATGCGACTCAACTGCTCGCTCTTCCAAGCTCTTGAGGCCTGACTGGCTCTTACGTCATAACTGCAGCTTCTGCCGGCCACTGGTTTAGAATATGCCGCCACTGCGCGAAACGCGAAGTACTAGGAGAAAACATATCGCAAATCTCATAAGAATTATTGGTAACTTTTCCCAATAAATAATTCTCGTCGTACACCGATGGTATCTGCGAACGGGGAGCATGCGCCCCATACAGTGTGCGAGCAGCCGGATCCGTCCGCTACACTCGAGTCTTCCATCCGCTATTCCTTGGCGTTAATCGCATGCATAATGTTTATGGAATAGGGTTCACTGTGGCGGAGGCCCCCAGAGATATGAAACATGGCGTAACGCATGTAGCACTGCTACACTTTTATATGGAAATTGATAAGAAAAGCCAACCAGCGAGCAGCCCGTCCTTAACCCGAACAATAACACCACATCCTGCTGGGTAATTTGGGTTTTACTGCATTGCAGAACTTACATAAAACCTATAATTTTCAAACAAAAAATGGATTACTTGTGCCAAAAGAAGATAAGATAAATCTGCTTTAATAAGGGGCATTTGAATACTGTTCAGGTGTTTTAATCCGGGGTAATTTGTAGTTGATTAATTATGAAAATTGAGGCCTAATTTTGTACTTCCTGAATAATTTTTTTTCAGTATCTAAGTTTACAATTATTTCTTCTTCGCTTCTCAACAACAAAATGAACTTTTCGGATCGTGCATCACCTCTCATCGGAAAATGAATGAAAGCAAATTATTTGATCAAGAGAACTGATCTTATTCTACCGCTGAAAGCTTTTGTAAACGAAAATCATTTCAATACGTAATTAGAATTTATTTATTGGAAATATAATGTGCTAACACCGAAGACAACTTACAAATGGCAATTCATAGGTTATATCAAAAAGCAAGAGTACAATTTGGAAATTTCTATACTCAAAACAAAAACCATGGCCTTTATTGGTAAAAATTCTATAAGAACTAAAGTAGTTATCAATAACTCTGGAGTAGAGCAAGTAAATGCTTTTACTTATTTTGGCTGCAATCTCTCCTATATTCATTCTCGAGATATAGATAATAAATTAGCCAAATTTCAACAGCTGCTAAGAACAATTAGAAATACACTGTTTAAGAAGGTCCGGCAAGACACAATTTTGAAATTCTACAAAACAAAGGCCATTCGAACTTTGCTGTATGGTTCAGAAACTTGGACTCTAACAACTAGTCAACTGAAAAGAATAGAAGCAGCTGAGATGAGATTACTAAGACCGCTAGCAGGCTGCACTCTCTATGACCATAAATATAATGAAGACATCCGACAAGAACTAAATACCGCTGCCATTACAGAGACAATCCACAAGTATCGGAGGAACTGGCATGAGCATGTTCTACGGATGCCAAATGATAGACTACCCAGGAGATTATTAAATTACAGACCCCTTGGATACCGAGATCGTGGACGCTCGAAGAAGCGATGGAGAGACCAGCTTTTCACCTGAGACGGAACAGGCCAAATGGCCTAAACCCTGATAGCTATTGATGATGATGATGATGATGATGATGATGATGATGATGATAATGTGCAATTCGTTCATGAGCAAAATGTCACCCTTCAACAGAAACGAAACAAAGCCATTGTTGATATTATTTATTCGAGTTCCTCTGTCGAAAAGTTTCGTGTATGTCGATCTACAGAGCGTTCACGAAGAAACAGGCCTTCCTGAGTTAAATATCATCGATATTCCATACCTTAAACGCGACTGCCGAAGAAATAGTGTGTACATTTCTCCTGGATCGGGCGTGGAAAAGTTTCAGATAACACAGACTGAAGGAACGTCAAGTTTATTGCAATAGTATACAGCTGACTTCCATTCAGTGCAGTTCAATTTGGTTCGTAGCAATGCAATACGCATTCGTACAGCGAAACTTCATTGAGGATAAGTATTTACGAAGGAATAATACAAAAAGAATACTTACTTACTTACAAATGGCTTTTAAGAAACTCACAGATTCAATGCCGCCCTCACATAAGCCCGTCATCGGTCCCTATCCTGTGCAAGATTAATCCACTCTCTACCATCATATCCCACCGCCCTCAAATCCATTTTAATATTATCCACCCATCTACGTCTCGGCCTCCTCAAATGTCTTTTTCCCTCCGGTCTCCCAACTAACACTCTATATGCATTTCTGGATTCGCCCATTCGTGCTACATGCCCTGCCCATCTCAAACGTCTGGATTTAATGTTCCTAATTATGTCAGGTGAAGAATACAAAGCGTGCAGTTCTGCGTTGTGTAACTTCCTCCATTATCCTGTAATTTCATCCCTCTTAGTCCCAATTTCTTCCTAAGCACCTTATTCTCAAACACCCCCAAACTCTGTTTCTCTCTCAAAATGAGAGTCCAAGTCACACAAAAAGTATACTGCTACAATTCCAGCAGTTGTCAATTCCAATATTTATTATGAGGTAAGCTAATAAATTGCATCTGTAACGTAGTGTATTAGTCGCGAGATTTTATTGTCGAAAGCTGAAGCTCTTAATCACCGCCAGACGGGCTGTTATATGCCCACGCCACTTTTCAAACGGCGCCGTACTAAATGAAACCTGTTTGCAGACGTACACCAGTTATATTCTCACTTTTCTGGTTAGATTTAGGCTACTTGAAGTCTGTAGCTATATTGATGTTTACTTTTCGTTTGTTTTCGTTAAAGAAGAAATGGCATTTATATAATATTAGCTTTATTTATTTAATTATAACACAATGGAAAAAAATATACGGATAGACTGTAATATCATGCGAAACAAACTTTGATCAAAAAATCCATGGGAAAAGGAAATATGTGGATAGCACCAGTTTAAAATGGGTACATCTAATGATGATTATAATGATTATGGTGATGACGATGATGACGATAAAGATGGTATCAAACATACTGATGTTTTAATTAAACCAGGTGGTCCTAAGTTTTGAATCATTTCATGAAAAAATTAATGTTATTGGCTTTAGAGAAGTTATTCACAATAGAATGAATAATGCTTACTGTTATACAAAATATCTCGATCACACTTAATGAATAAGCAGAACTACTTTATGTCGCTTCACTTACACATTTCCTGTAAATTTATTTACTAAGGACTGTAAACTATAACATTATAAGATACGTATAAAATAAAATCATAGCTTTAGTTGACGATGAACGGGTTACATCAGCTGCTTGTCTAAGCGGATGACGTGAATATGTTAGGAGAAAATCCACAAACGATTAGGGAAAACACTGGAATTTTACTGGAAGCAAGTAAAGAGATAGGTTTGGAAGTAAATCCCGAAAAGACAAAGTATATGATTATGTCTCGTGACGAGAATATTGTACGAAATGGAAATATAAAAATTGGAAATTCATCTTTTGAAGAGGTGGAGAAATTCAAATATCTGGGAGCAACAGTAACAAATATAAATGATACTCGGGACGAAATTAAACACAGAATAAATATGGGAAATGCCCGTTATTATTCGGTTGAGAAACTGTTATCATCCAGTCTGCTGTCAAAAAATCTAAAAGTTAGAATTTATAAAACAGTTATATTGCCGTTTGTCCTTTATGGTTGTGAAACTTGGACTCTCACTTTGAGAGAGGAACATAGGTTAAGTGTGTTTGAGAATAAGGTGCTTAGGAAAATATTTGGGGCTAAGAGGGATGAAGTTACAGGAGAATGGAGAAAGTTACACAACACAGAACTGCACGCATTGTATTCTTCACCTGACATAATTAGGAACATTAAATCCAGACCTTTGAGATGGGCAGGGCATGTAGCACGTATGGGCGAATCCAGAAATGCATATAGAGTGTTAGTTGGGAGGCCGGAGGGAAAAAGACCTTTAGGGAGGCCGAGACGTAGATGGGAAGATAATATTAAAATAGATTTGAGGGAGGTGAGATATGATGATAGAGACTGGATTAATCTTGCTCAGGATAGGGACCAATGGCTGGCTTATTTGAGGGCGGCAATGAACCTCCGGGTTCCTTAAAAGCCAGTAATAATAATATTTAGTTGACGATATGCAACAAATCCAGAAAAAACTGACGTTATATATCAGTCGCTCTGTAGATGTTTTTAGAACTGGCATATTCCTACTGCCAAAAATATGTGCCACTATTTTGCATGTGTTAGTATGGAGGGAAAGGACAAATTTTCACATGCAAAAGTCTACAACTCCCAAGAGATAGATAGAAGATAAGTGAGTGACTTGTAGCTAGCTTTCAAACCCCAGAAATAACGCAGAGATGGCAATGGAAATCCCTAACGGTCACCAGATGACAAAGATTGCTTCCCGAACACCAATAGAGCGCCACTGAACTTCCGACCTAGATGATCATGCCACGGATACTGGTAAAGGAATGCAACTGACATAGCTGCAGGTGCCGCCAACTCAGTATCCTCATCGGGCCGGGGCACAGTTGTGAAGTTGCACGGAGAAGCAGTAATTGACTGCCATCTCTCAACATCACCGAAGCTCGTACAGTTTATTCCAAAACCAAATTTTTTTGTGGCGTTAAGGGAAGAGTGTTGGAATGAAATTGTATCTTCGATTTTGTTCTTTCAGTCAAGTTGGAGGTCGAACCCGACAAGTTAAAGCTCTGATACTAAGCTAGCAGAAATGCAAGTTCATGTTTCTGGAAAATGAATATTTATTAAAACAGCAAATTAACATGCATTACTTCAAATTTTTAGTGACTTCTCGTGGTGTGATTACAGTATTCCCTACATGGATACCCATGAGTGAATTTTGAAGAACCGTCGCGCGGGGTGACTTTGTGCCATTCGCGCATTTCATGAAAAAACGTAAGGAAGTACTCTTTGAAACAGTCACAAGGTTTTAAAGACTACTAAACGTAAGGAAGTAGACTTTAAAACCTTGTCGCGGTCTTAAAGAATACTTCCATACGTTTTTCGCGAATGGCACGAAGTCACCCTCATGGCACAAAGTCACCCCGCGCGACGGAATATCTTTAAAAAAATCACAATTTTGTTTTTTTACATTATAAAATACTACATACCTCCCTCTATTAAAAAAGTAGCACCACCGATACGGTACTGCCATTTTTAAAGTCCATGCGCCAATTAAAAAAATTGCGTGGTGCTTTAAATTCCAGCTGCGACAAGCTCAGTTTTGCACTGTGCCGAGCAATTCGGATTTATTTGCATTTTCATTTGTGTTTCAATATCCGAGTTACTTTGATTGCTAGATGTTTCCATAGATTCACTGGTGAACCAGGAGGATTTTAAGATGAGTAATGTATTGAAATCTTGCGGTTTCCTCACACTTTAAATTTTCAGCATTTTAATTCCTATAAAATGCTCCCTGCGAAGCAGATTTTGTGATAGACAGTTCAAACTTGACTTGTAGTGAACAAAAATAGGTCTAGGTTTTATGGCGAACACAATGTCAATATATGTACAGTGTGACCCATATTTATGTCCAACTTTTTATTACACTGTAGTAGCGAAACCAATCAGGTTAAGTGACCCATTCCACCGCTAAAATGTACCGTGTTCCATACCATTAAAATCACAAAAGAGAAGCTGTCATTTTATTTTACTTTATTGTGTTCTCAGTACGGTCCGAAACATTTAATTTAATCAGAAAAATGTAGTGTAAATCTTAAAACATTAACCATGGCCACAAGACTGTCTGTGTACGATCGAACACGAATCGCTGCTCGAATGGAGGTGTGGCAGTCCCCAATTATGGTGCAGAGATGGTGGAGAATGGTGAAAGGAAGAAATGCGACGCTGAACTACAAGACCATCAAGAGACTTCACGCCAACTTGATTCGCACTGGCTCAGTTACGTAACAGAAGGGTGTTGGCCGAACAAAAACAGTGATCACAGAGGAGGCCAAAGCAGTCGCTACTGGGGCCTTCCAGAGAAGTCCTAAGAAATCCATTCCACAGCTCCAGCGGGAATCTGGTGTATCCTATGGGTCCGTGCAGCGGTTGCTAAAGGAAATGAATTGGCGGCCATGGAAGCCACACTTTGTGCAAGCTCTGTCATATGAGGACTGTGATATCAGAATGGAGTTTGCGGAGTCTCTACTAGCATGGATTCAAGAGGAACCTAACCTTTTGCGACACATTCTTTGGTCAGACGAGAGGAGTGTGGCCGGGAGCCAAATGAAATGCTTGTGAGAGCAGTACGGAACGTTCAGCCACGTCTGAAAAAATGTGCAGCAAATGCTGGTGCTTACTTCGAATTTTAATATTGGTGGAATTTTAAGCAATCCTAATGACTGGACTATCAGTTCATGCTACTTTGATCCTGTCATGTTAATTCATTTACTTGTGATAAACGAATTAAAAGTTGGACATAAATATGGATCAACCTGTATATTTCAGTTTGTTAATATACATTTTTTAAAGAAAATAAAATTATGCAGTATATAAAAAATTCTAGAGACTTATCTAATGAATCTACATTGAAACACAGGACTATTTAAAGAAATATATGTATGGTGAGCCTATCTACAAATTATGAGACCAAAACAAAGAAAATTACGCAAAGGGCTTTTTTTTAGTTACTCCGCCCCCCCCAACTTGCCCATAACTTGTGAACCATGAGAGCTGTAATGACAAATTTGTACAGGGACATCATTTTATTTTTACTAACATTTTAAATATTAACTTGCCTATACCTCTGGATCAACGCCGTTTGCCACACCTTCCACGACTGGAGTTCGATGATACTGGCGTAATATACAAACAAATCACTTTACTAGGTATAGGAGGTAAGAAAAGTAGTTCATCTATTTACGTAAACTATGAAATATCGCGATTTTGAGTTTGATTATTTTCATTAGGTTTTTGTTTAATCAAAACACAGTACAGCTATTAACAATGAGTGTTTTTACTCACGAACTGAGCTGTCCATGTGGACGTATTCATTACGCAATGTATATTATACTGTCTACAGCACATTAGCGAACAATATAGAGAATGAAGTTAAATTATAAAATAATCATAATATGGATATTTAAACACATTTTTGAAAATGGTGGCCGTTCATTTCGATACAGGCTTCAGTTCTAATGTGCATACTATCGCACTATATACTATTGTACCTAATCCCAATTACCAGTTTCGTTCTTCGTACTAGTATCTCATGTTGAAATAATTCTGTACCTACTATGTGAAAGAGTACCTTACGTACTGTAAATTCAATCTTCACTTCTGCCCGATCCGAAAAGATAAAATTACTCAGACATGCTATCTACTTTCCGTCCAAGAGGTTATGTCGTAGGGTCGTAGAAAGGGAGAAAATCACGTGACAGTTAATTACTTAACGAGGCCCTTTTATTTAAGTTATTTTAAACAGTTGTATAATATTACGTAGACGTCCAGTTCCTAACAGAAATTAATGTTCTCAGAAAGGAGCTAAGACAGCCCAGCCACTAGCTGGCGAATAAAAGCAGGTGGGGGAAACCGGGATAAGACGTAGGCAAATGGACGACAGTACCTGTGCGAAAATGATTCAATATTGAAAGCTCTTTCGTCATTGGAAAACTCGAAAATATTTTTGGAACGTACTGTTTACTATGACCGTAAGGCTATTATGACTGTATAAGGAGTCTTGGATCTGTGTGGAGGACGGTTGAACTTCATTAGTAGAAGGGGTGGGAGTGAAGTACATTCAAAAACTCAGGTACAATAAAAAATTGAAGTAAAAATAAAATGGTGTCCCTGTATAAGTTATTTAGTTAGGAACCTATATTAGAACACACCTATGGTACAAATTTGAAAAAATCTAGCTTTTATAGTTTAGAATTTCATAATTTTACTAATGGATGCCGGAGGTAAAAGCCTGAATAGTAATACATGCATGTACGTATTTCATACAGGCGTCTTCGACTGTTCTGTACTTAAAGAGATAATCCGCCGTTACTAGGGTGATGTTCAAGTCTCTGTTACTGTGGAAACTCCAGTCAAGACGCCGGTGAGGAGAAGAAATCAAAGACACAAAAGGGATGAGGATGAAAGGAAGGAAATGTAAGGTATAAAGAACAGGAGAGCCAGGGGGGAAGTTCACGTTATTGCTTCTAATGCCCGCTCCTGCCCCCTCAGTCTAGAACAAATAGAAGGATTGAGGTATTTCCTCAGTCCCTTCTCTCCTTTTTCCCGCGTCCCTCATTTTCCCCCTCTAGGCTGACGGATTCATATTATGTTATACTAAGTTCGAATGTTACAAAAGATCTGGACACTTACTTGTGGTAATGTCAGAAATTTTGGAACTCGCTAATACCTCTACTTCTAAACGACTCTATATAAATTATACTTTCTCCCTCATTACTTATTTTACATAGTAACTAACGAAATCTGTCAGTTGTGGCGAATATACGGCTAACAAAGAGCTT
The DNA here is from genome assembly GCF_040183065.1 of Periplaneta americana. Classification (NCBI taxonomy): domain Eukaryota; kingdom Metazoa; phylum Arthropoda; class Insecta; order Blattodea; family Blattidae; genus Periplaneta; species Periplaneta americana. The sequence continues at coordinate 150,937,019 of NC_091129.1, read as the reverse complement.
CGACGTATCTTTAAAGTCCGGAAAATATGTTGAAATTCAGCCCAGAGTATGACTATTTAATTTTTAATCCTTAGCACAATAATCCATCGACACAGCTGACTACTGGTCTCATATCCACATGCCTCAAAAGAGGTGAACAATCATCCAACAAGTAATCAGCACAATAATTCCGCCGTCATTACAGCTAACATGAATAAACTATTTACAAAGTGAAAACAATATGTCCTACGTTCTACTATACGAAAGTCCACTCTAAAGCTTCACTTTCCTCAAACTTACTTACTTACTGGATTTTAAGGAACACGGAGGTTCATTGCCGCCCTCACATAAGCCCGCCATTGGTCCCTATCCTGAGCAAGATTAATCCATTCTCTATCATCACATCCCACCTCCCTCAAATCCATTCTAATATTATCTTCCCATTACGTCTCGGCCTCGTCAAAGGTCTTTTTCCCTCCGGCCTCCCAACTAACACTCTATATGCATTTCTGGATTCGCCCATACGTGCTACATTCCCTGCCCATCTGAAACGTCTGGATTTAATGTTCCTAATTATGTCAGGTGAAGAATACAATGCGTGCAGTTCTGTGTTGTGTAATCTCCATTCTCCTGTACCTTCATCCCTCTTAGCCCCAAATATTTTCCTAAGCACCTTATTCTCAAACACGCTTAACCTATGTTCCTCTCTCAAAGTGAGAGTCCAAGTTTTACAACCATACAGAACAACAGGTAATATAGGCCTAACTGTTTTATAAATTCTAACTTTCAGATTTTTTGACAGCAGACTGGATGATAAAGGCTTCTCTACCGAATAATAACAGGCATTTCCCATATTTATTCTGTGTTTAATTTCCTCCCGAGTATCATTTATATTTGTTATTGCTGCTCCAAGATACTTGGACTTCTCAACCTCATCAAAAGATAAATTTCCAATTTTTTATATTTCCATTTCGTACAATATTCTCGTCACGAGACATAATCATATACTTTGTCTTTTCGAGATTTACTTCCAAACCTATCTCTTTACTTGCTTCCAGTAAAATTCCAGTGTTTTCCCTAATCGTTTGTGGATTTTCTCCTAACATATTCACGTCATCCGCATAGACAAGCAGCTGATGTAACCCGTTCAATTCCAAACCCTCTCTGTTATCCTGGACTTTCCTAATGGCATACTCTAGAGCAAAGTTAAAACACTTTCCTCAAACAGACTGAATTAGAACTTAAAACTGAACTGATGTGTTAAGTTAAGGCATTCTAAGTTCAATTTTCAGTTATGCTTTCCTAGAAAACTTAAAACTGAAATCAAAAGTCTATACTTGCGCTAATGGCTGAACAGTGGTTCAAAAGGCTGCATGAAAGTTAAAAAAACTAAACTAGAATTAGATACTTTGGCGTTCTTTTTGGTGGACGAATTAACAGATAATACAAATCATGGACATTATTCTGCAAAAAGATCTAAAGTGCATCTCTTGTTTGTTAATCTTGGCTCAGAGGGAGCCTATGAAATAATTGTTTTAAATTGTAACACAAATGAGATAGGATTTGTTTGGTGTTATATTATCAGCAATATTATAAGTAAAAAGATAACAAGCAATAATAAAAATACTCTTCACTGATGGGGTTATGTTGGCTTTAATCAGTAGACCTATAGTTATACCAGCCATTTGGTCGTGCTACCATATTGCATTTGTTATAAAAATCAACTCTTTCTGTTACAGAGAGTTAATAGAGTTATTAAATTTAAGATAATTTTGAAAATGTGAATTTTATTTATCTAATTCCTCGCCGAACTCCTTCCAACAACGTTGTTCCTTCTGTATTTGTAACACTTTTAAATTTATAACTTTTTAAGAAAGTTTTATATTTTATAGTAAGTGTTAAAGTGAACATGAAAGATTAAAAGAAAAGAGCATTCTTTTTCTTAAACGGTATATAAAAATTCCGTTTGGCGAACAAAATCGATTATTGAATAATTTCAGGGAAAAAATTGTTATGAAGAATGGTTTCCCTAGCAACAAGTTTCTGTGTGGGAATTCTAACTATCAAGGCCTAACAACAATAACTGTAAAAAAAAAAACAATCGTGCAAAAACGATATAAACTTCCAAAATTATATAGACAGTACATATTGGTCTACTGAACAGAAGTCTAGTGAAATTTAATTATTTACTATAATTTTATTTTTAATTTGTAAACTACCATGTTTTTAAGATTGATAGTAGTCTAATTATTTGTTCACATTTCGACTGAACGTGAATGTCACTGCCAATGACCTTGACACATATTAATACATAAAACAGAGTAACGAACCACTGATTCAGCGTGCATATAGGGCGAAGTTAGAGTGTCTATTCTCTTTTTCAAAAAAGTTAGTCACAAAACACATTTTTTTCTAGGAAGACCATGACAGTTGCAGAAAAACATTATTTCACTTGACAGTGATGTCAAAGCAAGCGCATTTTTCTGACCTTGACGTCGTGCGAGGACATCAAGCGCTAAGTATGGAAGGAGGAAGGATTATGTATAAGAATAAGCAGCCTGTTGGATTAAGAAAACAGTGGTGTTCAAACTTGAAACGAAACGTGAAATTTTATGTCATTATTTTTATATGACTTCTTTCTGTTTGACATTATTTATATTGTCTGCGAAACAAAAGTATTTACACTAATTTCTTAATATTGCACTTGTGTTTTAAACGTTAATACCACAATAAACAGTTGAGAAGGAATATTCACATAAATGCCATAGTAGTACAACTATATACTTTACTAAATGAATGAAACACATGATTTATAAAGAAAGTGATATCCCAAAGAAAGAGATTGAGTATGACATAAGTTGGAATTGATCTTGATGGTATCTTTAGCCTCATAAAAGTAGTCAATAAACTAATCAAAACAAAGTTATAGTACAAAGCAAAGTTACCTAGATATATGTTTTAACTGTAACTAATATTATATAACAAAACTCTTATTGCATTATGCTTTTAAGGTGATATTGGTGCGCAACTTCCTACCATCATCAGAATATTAAATTATTTTCTCGAAATTTGCTGAAGCTATACAGCTGACGTTTTACAACACATGGGCACATATCTTCTATTTTTGATGTAACAGTAGTTGCTTTGTTAATTCATTTCCTTACAAACATTTTCCATGCGAATATTTTCAAAATTTTCAATACGCTATCTTCAGTAATACGTATTTATGATATATTAGATTTACGAAAATATTGTTTCAGTACCTGTAAGGCTACTAAATAAACATATCTCAAAATTTCACTTTCCAATAAAAAAAAAGTTGAGAAAATAGCTATTCCTTTTGAATAAAAAGCAAACTTATGAAAAATGAGCATTAAAATAAAACTTACATCCTTATAATGCATTTATACTTTTCAGACAAATCTAAAAATTAACATGCATACAGTTTTAATAAATTCTCTTCCCTTTATCCATTAAATCACTGCTGACGAGAATTTTTTGATAGTTTATATCGTTTACATCCTGTATATATGTTATACACAGAGAGATGTAGACACACAGAATAGTAATATACGTTACAAGAGCGGTATGTTGACGTTTTCATGGTCGAGGAAAAGATTGAAAAAGCGAAACGTAGTTGAGCTTTTTTAATTTCCGAGAACATGAAAACAAACATAACTCTCGTGTATCGTACATTATTTTGTGCGAAGATCGTTTACTACATACCTGAAAGACGAATTTCTAATTAGTTGCAATGAAATCTCCATTTTGGTTTCTGCTTAATGACGGCAACTTCGGAACACCAAAATATCTTTCTTCAACATTGTTGCTATAAAATGTTTTCTGTGTTTACTAAACTCCAGCAGGCCGTGATATACGTCTGTCTTTTTTTCCCCCAGTCTATAAATGCGAACTTAAAACAAACGGTAAGGTTATGTAATGATTTATTTTTCGTTTTAATATTTTAACAATATTATTTATATAACATATTGCAATAATAACATCGGCATCTGGAATCTTGTTGATTTTTTCACGGCTTCCTTAATGTTACTTGTATCAGGAATGCAATAAGTTTCGTGGAGTAGTAGACTTTACTTAATTTTTGCAAATATTTATAAAGAACAATTAACATTGCAATTTAGGTGAAATTGCAGTGGTAAGCTTCCAATTTATAATTATTGCTATGTTAAACGTCTCTAAAAATAATATGTTAAAAGCCTAAAGCAGTAAAATGAATGTGGCGCTTAAGCGGTAAGAAGAGGGAAATTGTTATGTGTGTTACGTTGGGAATACTGAATGTGGTATTTCACACTTACCGCGTATTGGTTCTGTGCGGAAAACAAGCAAATACGCACGATCTCGCACAAAATAATATAGAGATGGGTGAATCGATGAATACATTGACAGACAGACAGGCACGCAGGTAGGCTAGCAGACAGACAGACAGACAGACAGAAAGACGGAGGAAATATATTTCGTTTATTTATTATTCTCGTAGGCAGGCCTACGCAAGAAATAATTTGCCTAAAAACAGTAATTGAACAGGTTCCTAAGTATCGATTGACGATCAATTGACGCGGAAACTGGTGCTAAATGATCAGGTATTAACTCGATCGCAATCCTTGGGACTCGTAGCTCACAAGGATGCTTGAGTTAAAACGTCGCTTGCTTCACGCTTCACTACCTTCGTGTCGTCACGTGACCGGAGACTTTTCTCCTCGTCTATCTGTTGATCCGTACGTAATGCTCGCACAGAGACATGTTCACAGAAACATTTCATTATTGTACTTGACACAAGAGCTAATAACTGCGTGGAACGTGTTGAGATTGAGTGCTCGCTAATTGGCAGACAATTCAATAATTGGGTCGCACTCACTGGCGACAAGGACACGGTAAGTGTCCTTTATTTCCTCTCAGTAACGTTCTACATTCTCCGGGAAACTCTGAATTGGGATCCAATTTCCTCTGTAGTTTATACTGCAATTAGGGAAAGACTTACGAAAACGGGATGTATAAAAGGTTCGTTTAATTACTTAGCATTTCCATATACGGAGTTAAGCTCAAGTGTACTAAGACTGCTGTTAAATATATAGTTCTAGCTAATTGTAAATAGTAACTACAAATAGGCCTACTATAATTATTAAGAACTGCTGGTCACACACAAAAACAAGCATGCACACAAACGTAAAAACACATAGAAAGCAAACATACATAAAAGCACAAATACATAAACACATAGAAAATCAAAAACACACAGAAAAACAAACATACATAAAAGAACAAATACATAAACACATAGAAAAGCAAAAACACATAGAAAAGCAAATATACATAGAAGCACAAATACATAAACACACAGAAAAGCAAAAATACATAGAAAAATAAACATACATAAAAGCACAAATACATAAACACATAGAAAAGCAAACATACACAAAAGCACAAATACATAAACACATAGAAAATCAAAAACACACAGAAAAGCAAACGTACATAAAAGAATAAATACATAAACACATAGAAAAGCAAAAACACATAGGAAAGCAAATATACATAGAAGCACAAATACATAAACACACAGAAAAGCAAAAACACATAGAAAAATAAACATACATAAAAGCACAAATACATAAACACATAGAAAAGCAAACATACACAAAAGCACAAATACATAAACACATAGAAAATCAAAAACACACAGAAAAGCAAACGTACATAAAAGAACAAATACATAAACACATAGAAAATCAAAAACACATAGAAAAGCAAATATACATAGAAGCACAAATACATAAACACACAGAAAAGCAAAAACCCATAGAAAAATAAACATACATAAAAGCACAAATACATAAACACATAGAAAAGCAAACATACACAAGAGCACAAATACATAAACACATAGAAAAGCAAACATACACAAGAGCACAAATACATAAACACATAGAAAAGCAAACATACACAAGAGCACAAATACATAAACACACAGAAAAGCAAAAACACATAGAAAAGCAAACACACACAAAAGCACAAATACATAAACACATGGAAAAGCAAACATACACAAGAGCACAAATACATAAACACACAGAAAAGCAAAAACACATAGAAAAGCAAACACACACAAAAGCACAAATACATAAACACATGGAAAAGCAAACATACACAAGAGCACAAATACATAAACACATAGAAAAGCAAACATACACAAGAGCACAAATACATAAACACATAGAAAAGCAAACATACACAAGAGCACAAATACATAAACACACAGAAAAGCAAAAACACATAGAAAAGCAAACACACACAAAAGCACAAATACATAAACACATGGAAAAGCAAACATACACAAGAGCACAAATACATAAACACACAGAAAAGCAAAAACACATAGAAAAGCAAACACACACAAAAGCACAAATACATAAACACATGGAAAAGCAAACATACACAAGAGCACAAATACATAAACACATAGAAAAGCAAACATACACAAGAGCACAAATACATAAACACACAGAAAAGCAAAAACACATAGAAAAGCAAACACACACAAAAGCACAAATACATAAACACATGGAAAAGCAAACATACACAAGAGCACAAATACATAAACACACAGAAAAGCAAAAACACATAGAAAAGCAAACATACACAAAAGCACAAATACATAAACACATGGAAAAGCAAACATACACAAGAGCACAAATACATAAACACACAGTAAAGCAAAAACACATAGAAAAGCAAACACACACAAAAGCACAAATACATAAACACATGGAAAAGCAAACATACACAAGAGCACAAATACATAAACACACAGAAAAGCAAAAACACATAGAAAAGCAAACATACACAAAAGCACAAATACATAAACACATAGAAAAGCAAACATACACAAGAGCACAAATACATAAAACACACAGAAAAGCAAAAACACATAGAAAAGCAAACATACACAAAAGCACAAATACATAAACACATAGAAAAGCAAACATACACAAGAGCACAAATACATAAAACACACAGAAAAGCAAAAACACATAGAAAAGCAAACATACACAAAAGCACAAATACATAAACACATAGAAAAGCAAACATACACAAGAGCACAAATACATAAACACACAGAAAAGCAAAAACACATAGAAAAGCAAACATACACAAAAGCACAAATACATAAACACATAGAAAAGCAAACATACACAAGAGCACAAATACATAAAACACACAGAAAAGCAAAAACACATAGAAAAGCAAACACACATATAAAAGCAAACATACAGTAGGTCGATAAATGGACAGAAAAAAACACAAAGAAAAACACATAAACAAAAAAGCACAGAACTCACATACACCAAGAGTTTATGAGCCTTTAGTGCCTTAATGGTAAAGGATGATAATGAATGATATTTTTAACACAAATGTGCAAAACGTTTATTTTTAATGTCAGTAAAATGAAAGAGAGAAGCGGGAGTATCTCTAAAAAACTCTGCAACGTCTACTTTGTCCTCCGTAAATTCTATCACGACCTCGCCGGGGATCGATATCGGACAGGCCAGACGGAAAACCAGCGCGGTAACGATGAATGACAGACGCGACCCTACGCGCCACAAATAGCGTAAAGATAAAATCATTTCAATTTTTACTTTGTTATTTCATATCAATCTGCGTTCATTTTTCTCATATTTATTTATTTTTTTGTTATCTGTAACTGCCACCGGATAAAACCCACTCATATTCAATAAATACTCATTCTGACCACCTACGCACTCTGTCATCTGTATATAGCAGCTTTGTTCGAGTGACTCTATGCTACTGCTTAAACACTTTTGGCCAATACCTCAATTAGTACGATCCCCTAAATCAGGCTAAGAAAATACGAAAACATCAACATTACTGTTCCTGCAATTATATGTGAAAATAGATACTAAGTATATTAACGTGTTTGTTCCAAATATAGTCACCTAGCATCATTTGAAATAAAGGCAGTTCATGTCTTCACACTCTGTAGATATAGAGTGGCTCATAGGTAGAGATCGTACTTTGTACCAGGAGGCTACTACCCGTAACATAAACACAGAAGTTTGCGGCCAGGTTATCAAATGGGATCATTCACAATGATTCACATAAACACTGACATTAACATTACCGTTAGACGTTAACATGAAAGTTTGCGAACTCCAAACTTTCATACTTATGCTTACGTGATTTGCAAACAGTACACAATCGTGGAGCGCTGAAGTATACGACAGAATATGAGGAAATGGCGTCATTGTTATGTTTCCATGGTTACCAAGTATCTTTGCGGTTATGTTTATGTTCCCATCGTGAATGATGTGATTTTACCGTAACTTTACATTTTTAAGTTAACGCTTACGTTATGTTTAATTTTCATTGTGAATGGGCCTTCAGTGTTACTGGAGTTAAGTAGACGACGTACGTGCTCTAGCAAGCGAAGTACTTCACTGACGGCTCACGCGACTCTTGTTTCGTCAAGTCGGGCAAAACAAAACATGAACCACTTTAACAATTACACTGATATTTACAACTTAAATTATTTATATCATATCACTGTGGCCTTGGTGGCAATGAAAGGGCAGATTTACTCGCCAAAAAAAGGAACCAAAATTCAACAAATAAGTAAACAATTAATTTTTTATTTTGAAATTAAACATATCATTAATGGCAAATTCAGAGACGAACTGAAACACCTCAATCAAGTCTATTGTGAGGGAAAAATATGGAAAAATCTAATTTATCAGTAAGTTACCAAATGGACCAAGAAGAGAGACTCTTGCAATCTTACGGAAGACTACTGGACAAGGCTGTATGGCTGCCCACTTACACCGAATCTCTATCCTCCTATCTTCAGTGTCTCTTCTATGTCATGAAAGTGGTTCCATCATGAACAAAGAACATTTAACCAAAATGTGCAAAATTAAGTATTCTAGTGTACATTGTCGCTAAGTTCTGACTACAATCACTTAATTATAATAAAGTGCCTCTGATTGAGGTTCTGTCTGATATGTACATCTATTATCAGGCAGTACATCTCACTTGACGATATGTGTCAAAGGAAGAAAAATAATTGTTTGTATGCATCTGAAGTCTGATTAGTGTGATATGTAGCTAATCGGCGACGTATGCAATGGAGGGGGAAAGGAACTGGCCACCCTACTCTATTATCTTCTTGTCTAGTTGTCTCATAAGTGGTTCTTTGTTGGTATCACTTATAAGGTTCAGACCTGTCTTCGGACAATTGACTAAACAACAACAACAAAGAATATAGAACTCATTGATCGAACATTATTTACATTATTAAGGTTATGCACAGTGTTACGTATTATAATGGAAGGTATTTTATTTTGTAATACTATGGCCTACTCATTTTGTAAATTGTGTACAATAGTGTAATAGTGAAAATAGCATATTTTAGTGTGCATAGTGTAAAGGACTATCAGACATTGACTACTTTCAAAATCTGATTGTCAGAGAGTCTGCTTTTCGTCTCTAGAATATAATCTGTCCTCAAATATTACTTTTGCAGAATATTTATGTTTTGTTACGGTATATTAATTTACATTCAGTATGTTAAACATTCTTTCGATCCAAATTGTCTTATTTAAGACTACATTGTAATTGTTTAGCTCTTAGAATTACATGTAACTAAACACATCTACATTTTCTCTATTATTATTATTATTATTATTATTATTATTATTATTATTATTATCATCATCATCATCATCATCATTAGTCCACACCTGTCGAGTAACGGTCAGCGCGTCTGGCCGCGAAACCAGGTGGCCCGGGTTCGAATCCCTGTTGGTGCAAGTTACCTGGTTGAGGTTTTTTCCGGGGTTTTCCCTCAACCCAATACGAGCAAATGCTGGGTAACTTTCGGTGCTGGACCCCGGACTCATTTCACCGGCATTATCACCTTCATATCATTCAGACGCTAAATAACCTAGATGTTGATACAGCGTCGTAAAATAACCCAATAAAATAAAAAAATAACATTATCATTATTACTATATACTTTAGATATAGTACTTAATACATTTGTAATTTTTTTATCTCTGTTAATCTTATGTAAGAGGTTAGATGTGTGCCAAAACAGTGTAAATATTGCAATAAACGATGTAAGTTTATAACTTATAACGAATGCCAAGTCCATATCTAGGAAGTAAGGTTAGCGCGTCTGACCGCGAAACCAGATGGCCATAGTTCGAATCCCGGTCCGGGTAAGTTACCTGGTTGAGGTTTTTTCCTCAACCCAATACGAGCAAATGCTGGGTAACTTTCGGTGCTGGACCCCGGACTCATTTCACCAGCATTAACACCTTCATTTCATTCAGACGCTAAATAACCTGAGATGTTATACAGCGTCGTAAAATAACCTACTAATAAAAAGAATTACAGTTTAGAAATATGGAAATAGATTTGTAACAAGCAATAATAGGGGTCTATAGATCCTTATAAGAAATTCCACATGGAATTCTGATCTTAAATCCACTGCGGCAAGAAGTTTAGGTTAAAATAATCTGACAATTTTTCTCTCGATAACAAACCATTATCATTTTTCTTCCTTTGAAACATCAAAATTAAAATTCTCTTGTGTTCCTGAAGGATCGAAATTAAGAAAATGTATTTTTACGCACCTATTACAGAGAATCTATCTTGTGACAAAGAAGTTCAAACTCTTGGGTGTTTAATGTTCGTAGAGTCTCAGCCAGAATAATGAAGCGCGAACCCAAATGTGCTAAGAAATTTTGTTATTTACGTCCCTCCGGTTTCCGCTGTTTGATTTTTATCAAGGAGAAAGAAGTGGATTGAATGTTTGCAACCCAGACAGAATTAATGACTGGAAAAGAGAAATAGCTTCCTTAATGAATGAAATAAATGGCGGTAATATCCATAAGGTTAGAGGTAATAAGGAACCGTAAAATGTAATTCTCTTACAAAAACTTTACCCTCCATTTTAAAACTTTTCTTTAAAGTCGAAAAAAAGACCCTGATCATCCTGCGCGAGTTCAAGTTAGGAGATGCAAAGTTTTTCGTTTTTATACGTTCTTCATCTTCTTATTTGTTCTTAACTTTAAATATATATCCTAAACTTCCTGTATTAAGCACTTAAACTTTGGTTGGGATTGATTTTCTTTTTATTTTTTGAAAAATCACGAGTAGATTACGTCAGCACACCACCGTAAGATGTTTTCGGGATAAGATATGAATCTGAAATACGGTCTAGGAAACGAAGGAAATTGAATTTTGTGGCTCTATTTTCGAAGTGTGTAAAATACATATTTTTATATATTTAGAACTTCTGACGTGAGGGGAGGAAAACTTTCATTCAGATGTGGTGACGCCGAAGTTCCCGTCCTCAAGAGAAACTTCTCGATGCCACAGATGTGGTTAACTCGTTCCCAGTAATGGCTTGATTCATAAATAATCAAAATAATTTAAAGAAGAAAAACTGAGACAGGACTACCAGTTTTATATTAGACTGTTATTAATGCCATCAAAACCAGAACAACATCAGAATTGAAGTAATTATTTGATCAGCAATTATTTTCTCTCTAGTGTCATTTTCATCTATTTTAGTGCATTCAATCGCTGACGTAAGAAGTAAAGAAAACATTCTTATTGCAAAATGTACTATAAATAACATTAATAAATCTGTTATTTTTGTTTTCGTAAGTGTAACAATTCTATGAATGTAATGTAAAGCAAAAGTAATAATAACAAAACGACACCAAACGAGAGAAACTTATCTTTAACAGGATACATTAATAAGTAAATCGACGTTCTTAGAAGAGATTTAAAATAAAGGGCGTTCATAAAGATCTGTCTACTGAAGAATGCACTGGAAGGAATGATCAACGGGAGAAGAGTTCGGAAGAAGAAGAAGAAGAAGAAGAAGATATACGATAGACGACATTAAGATATATGCGTCATAAGCAGAGACTAAGAGGAAGGCAGAAAATAGGAAGGATTGGAGAATGCTGGGTTTGCAGTGAAAAACCTCCCCTTTGGCAGAACATGTATGTATGTATGTATGTATGTATGTATGTATGTATGTATGTATGTATGTATGTATGTATGTAGCCTATGTATTAGCTATTATTATTATTATTATTAGCCCTTATTATTATTATTATTATTATGATTATTATTATTATTATTATTATTATTATTATTATTATTATTGGAGGCAGGATATGATGATAAAGACTGGATTAATCTTGCACAGGATAGGGACCGATGGCGGGCTTATTTGAGGGCGGCAATGAACCTGTGGGTTCCTTAAAAGCCATTTGTAAGTTGTATTATTATTATTATTATTATTATTATTATTATTATTATTATTATTATTATTTTTATTATGTTACATCAGCTGCTTGTCTACGCGGATGACGTGAATATGTTAGGAGAAAATCCACAAACGATTAGGGAAAACACGGGAATTTTACTGGAAGCAAGTAAAGAGATAGGTTTGGAAGTAAATCCCGAAAAGACGAAGTATATGATTATGTCTCGTGACGAGAATATTGTACGAAATGGAAATATAAAAATTGGAAATTTCTCCTTTGAAGAGGTGGAGAAGTTCAAATATATTGGAGCAACAGTAACAAATATAAATGATACTCGGGAGGAAATTAAACACAGAATAAATATGGGAAATGCCTGTTATTATTCGGTTGGGAAGCTTTTATCATCCAGTTTGCTGTCAAAAAATCTGAAAGTTAGAATTTATAAAACAGTTATATTACCGGTTTTTCTGTATGGTTGTGAAACTTGGACTCTCACTTTGAGAGAGGAACATAGGTTAAGGACGTTTGAGAATAAGGTGCTTAGGAAAATATTTGGGGTAAGAGGGATGAAATTACAGGAGAATGGAGAAAGTTACACAACACAGAACTGCACGCATTGTATTCTTCACCTGACATAATTAAGAACATTAAATCCAGACGTTTGAGATGGACAGGGCATGTAGCACGTATGGGCGAATCCAGAAATGCATATAGAGTGATAGTAGGGAGGCCGGAGGGAAAAAGACCTTTAGGGAGGCCGAGACGTAGATGGGAAGATAATATTGAAATGGATTTGAGGGAGGTGGGATATGATGATAGAGAATGGATTAATCTTGCTCAGGATAGGGACCAATGGCGGGCTTATGTGAGGGCGGCAATGAACCTCCGGGTTCCTTAAAAGCAATTTGTAAGTAAGTAAGTAAGTAGTTAAGTAATTATTATTATTATTATTATTATTATTATTATTATTATTATTATTATTATTATTTTCATTTTACACTTTATGAATTACTAGCACGGATAAAATAACATTTTGTTTGAAAATGGCAATGAAAGGTTGTCAAAACTTTTGTATTTCATATGTTAAATGTAAGAGGACAGAAAAGTGATATTTCCAATAAAAAGTTTCACAGACCGTCGATGTTACGAAAGGCGTGCCTAAATAGAAGTGTTAACAAAACGTATTTGCATATATGTAAGTGAATCTAATTCCTTTTATAGCCAATCTGGCATGGCGAAGTTTTTGTGTACTTGTCGAATCGCTTTCCCTTCTATCGGAGATGCTCGAAGTCAGCTGGAGCGTAATGTACTTTTATCATAGCAAAGTGGAGAAAAGTAAACGTGGAAAGCAGATTCTACGCCTGGATTGTCAATCCGACGTCTTCTACATGTAAAAGGCGAGAGGAATATAATAATGAACTCTACAACTAGCCAGTTTGGAAACGTTTCGAGAGTGACAAGTTAAAAAGAGATATCTAAGGCACTAGAATTCTATGGATGTATTGAGAAAACTGGCTTACAAAGATCTCTCCAACTGCAGCCCTGTAAATCTTCCCTCCGTCACAAGATACATATTACACTTTGGGTGTAAGAGTGACTCATAGGGACTGCAGCGAATAGGGATTATAAAGAATGGACACTCAGCGAATTTACCTGTGTTTTGTTTCTCTGTGCGCCAGCGGCTAGTTCCACTTTCAAGCGCTAGAGGTAGTGTAATCGAGCATACGCTAAGATAATTAATTGAGAATAGAGTTAAGGCACAGGATTCAAACATCGCCTACCTTATTGCATAATCCAGTAACGCTTCGCTTCAAATAAATTAAAGTTAACAGCTTTTCCTTATTTCTCAGTGACAAACTAGTTGTAATAATAATAGTTTATATTTCAGATATAATACATTATATTATAAAATAATATAATACATCATAAAATTAAGTATCGAATTCATTTAATATTTGTATAATAATATAATATAGGTATATGGTTTTACTTCTCGTAAGAGTTTTGTTTTACCATTTTCAGCGCTATCAAATCATTACCTAAATATTTTAATTGTTGTTGGGGTCAACGTCTCAACTCTCATTATAAAGGAACTCTAGAGTCTAGACATTGCAGTTAATGAAGGATTTATTATTTTATGGATCCAATTTATTTTATTTGAGTACATAATGTACGTAGATGTATTAATTGTATGTGTTATATTTACGCTGTGTCGACTGCTAGCTGGTGTGATGTCAGCGCCAACTCTAGGGAGAAAGCAGAATCTAACGCTCTAGCTGGCTTGAAGGTCATTGAAATCAGTCCGGCTACATCAAAGGTACCGACGCGAAGTGTCCATTCTTTATAATCCCTATTCGCTGGGGACTGTATCTGAGCTGATGAGAATGATAGCACAGAGTCCTTTGGGATAAAATGCTACTGGGAAAATACGAAGATACAGTATATATTACACTGCCCATCCACTCAAGATGATTAAATAATTAGTAATAATAATAATAATAATAATAATAATAATAATATATTTATTTATTGATAAATAAGTGCTGGACAACAGCCATTGGCTAATAAAAGTCCAGCACAGTGATACAATTAATACATTAAAATGAACAACTATGGTACAATTAAATACTTGAGTTAACAACAAAATAAAGAACATAGATTACAATACTTAATTTACAATAATTAAAACTATAAAATATTAGGGAAAGGAGTTCATTCATACTACCAATTCGTGTATAAGGATTATGCAAATAATATTAGCAAAGACATTGCCATATTCTAATACTTCTATACATTGAATGGATCGAAATCACCTACATGTAAGTTAGCATGTTTAATACATCTGGAGACCGGCGAGGAAGATTTAGAATTTCTAATATAGAAGAATTTGTGATGTCTCATGTCCTTCATAGGAATACGAAGGCTGACACTGTCTAAGAAAGATTGACAATTAATGTCACCTTTAAGGACCTTACATAAGAATAAGTAATCGAGATCATGACGTCTGGCATACAGGCTTCGACATTTAAAGTGCTCGCATTTTTTATCATAGTTATACCAGAAGTTATTAGGCAGGAATCTGTACGAACATAATGAAATAAATTTCCTTTGAATATTTTCCAGTTTTGCCGAATCAGAACTAGTAATAGAGTTCCAAACAACAGATGCATATTCGAGTTTCGATCTCACTAATGTATAGTATAATATTAAAAGAGAGTGTTGAAAAAGAATAAGTAATTGACCGAATTATTCCTAACATTCTTATTGCATGATTATAAATATAATCAATGTGATTGTGAAAATATAATTTATTGTCAATTAATACACCGAGGTCTCTAAAACAGTCTTTTCTGTTAATTAATACATTTTTTAGAAGATAGTTATATTTTAGTGTAGAGGATTTCCTTGAAAATGACATTACGTAAGTTTTGGATTCATTAATCACCATCCCGTTATCAACTGACCAATTGGTAATATTGAATTAATTTCATCCTGAAGAAATCGACAGTCAGCAATACTATTGATTTTTCGAAAAATTTTAAGATCGTTAGCGAATAATAGATAGTCAGAACTTATTATTTTGCAAATGTCGTCAATGAAGATTAAAAATAGGAGAGGTCCTAAAGTTGAGCCCTGGGGCACACCACAAATAATATTAAATGGATCAGAGAGAGTATTCGAAATTCGTAAACTAGATTGTCTATCGTGTAAATAATTTTCAATAATAATAATAATAATAATAATAATAATAATAATAAATAAATAAATAATAATAATAATAATAATAATAATAATAATAATAATAATAATAATAATCTATTATTGTAATGTACTAAAGTACGTATATTTTTTCCGTGCAGGAATTCTGCATTATCATATGATGAAAGATGTGTGCAGCGGAGAAAACATATTACCTACGACACTGCGTCAATCTTTGAAACATGCTGAATTAAAATTAATCAAATTAAAAATTATAATATATAACGTACAATCCACAAATATCGATTTTACAATGTAGTTACTTCAATTAAAATCATGGTGTACAGTATAGGCTATGCATCTTCCTATAGGCTATATAAAAATATTGTGTTAAAATTAGTTTTCCATTCAAGTTTGTTAAGCACTATTACCATACCAAATATGTCTCCGATAAAATATACGGCACCGAAATTCCATTCAGTGAATCAGTAAAAAAAGTACCTAGGTATTTATATGGACTATTACACTCTTACTACGTCATACTACTTTAGACCAATAAAACGGCACGTAAGGACGTATATATATATAATTACAAACCACTCCAGTCGATGCACAGCAGTTTCAAATATGACTCGCATTGGCATTCAAGAACAAGAATTAATAAAAATCACTGATCATACCTATGCATCTTCTGAAATCCGATTTACAAATAAATGAAGAGCACCATTCGGAAATCCTGAATAAGTTGAATACACCATGTAGGCCTAAATCAACGAGTTCCACTTCTATTACGCACACGTCCAATATAACATCAATTGAACCACCAACCACATTCAAATTTGAAAATTGTACATTCAATAATTATTCCTTTTAAAATTATTCATGTTTATTTTTTATGTCATCGTCGTTAATTAAAACTTTTCTAACACTTGTGTATATTAGTTAGGTTATGTTATAGCTTCTCCTCTGAGAGGATAAAAAGAACTTCTGCTATATGATATTATGGATAGTCATGTATCAGAGATTGTTTAATATTAAGATTTATTGAATAGTAATCATTACAGTGTCTGTATAAAGACACTACTGCCATCTAGCACGCATCTAGCGTAATATTTGTAATGTTGAGATGGTACAATAATACATTTGAAGACAGTTGTATTTTCGTAAGTCAATTAATATTTTATTGTATTGGAGTACTTCGTTACTTCTAATCTTTATATACTTTCTTCTAATCGTGTAATAGTCAATTAAATCCCACTCGAGTTTTGATTTTCTCTGGATAAATCAAAACATCTAGTGAGATTACTGTTGATAAAAGTTTAATTTGGAACATTCAAGTTACAGAAACTTGTAAAAATGTATTCTCACTAATCCACTCGTTTAGACGATTGAAGAATTTTCTACCCTTTTCCCTAAAAAAATATTTTAGTGCAAACACTCGTGATGCCCCACTTCGATTACTGTGATATTCTGCTTACTGACCTAAGCGTTACTTCGGCGCAGAGACTACAACGTGTTCATAATATGTGCGTCCGTTTAATCTGCAATATTCGCCGGGCTGATCACGTAACGCCATCCCTCAAAATGTTGTCCTGACTCCGACTAGAAAATCGTAGGAAAATCCACTGTCTTTCCCTTCTCTTTCACATATTGCATTTCTCACTCCTATCTATCTCGCGTCTCGTTTTCAAAATTTATCCACCCACCACAATCTACATTAAATTAAATGTTATGTTTTATTTAACGACGCTCGCAACTGCCGAGGCTATATCAGCGTCGCCGGTGTGCCGGAATTTTGTCCCGCAGGAGATCTTTTACATGCCAGTAAATCTACTGACATGAGCCTGTCGCATTTAAGCACACTTAAATGCCATCGACCTGGCCCGGGATCGAATCCGCAACCTCGGGCATAGAAGGCCAGCGCTGTACCAACTGCGCCAACCAGGCCGACACCACACTCTACACACACGATATTATCCATTCCCTCCCACCGAACATCCTCATATTCATCTTCTTTCACTGTGGCTGTTCCTCGACTTTGGAATTCCCCACCGAGTAATGTCAGGGACTGTCAGACATCAAACCAATTTAAGACTAGACTAAGGAAATATTTTTCTAACAATTCTCGTCAACGAATATAGCTGTTACAGGTTTCTCAATGTTTAATGGTTATATATATCACAGAATAAATATTTATATTATCTCATTACTGCTGCTGCTACTACTACTACTATTTCTTACCAATATTTATTATTGTCTCATAGACATTACTTATCTCACTTTCATTATATACTTTCATGTTGTTTTATGGCCTAGATATTAATGTAATAACCATGTAACCAATTGTATTAAATTAGAATTAAAGAGTCTGGCTAGACGGAAGAAAAGGCCTACTGGCTTTAGCTCTTCCAGATTGAATGAATGAATGAGTGAATAAACGAATAAATAAATAAATAAATAAATAAATAAATAAATAAATAAATAAACAAATAAATAAACGAATAAATGAATGAATGAATAAATAAATAACAAAATAAATAAATAAATAACAAAATAACTAAATAAATAAATAAATAAATAAATAAATAAATAACAAAATAACTAAGTAACTGAATAAATAACTAAATAAATAAATAACAAAATTACTAACTAAATAAATAAGTAACAAAATAACTAACTAAATAAATAAATAAATAAATAACTAAATAAATAACTAAATAAATAAATAAATAACAAAATAACTAACTAAATAAATAACTAAATAAATAAATAAATAACAAAATAACTAACTAAATAAATAACTAAATAACTAACTAACTAAATAAATAAATAACTAAATTAATAAATAACAAAATAACTAACTAACTAAATAAATAACTAAATAAATAAATAACAAAATAACTAACTAAATAAATAACTAAATAAATAAATAACAAAATAACTAACTAAATAAATAAATAACTAAATAAATAACAAAATAACTAACTACATAAATAAATAAATAACAAAATAACTAACTAAATAAATAAATAACTAAATAACTAACTAACTAAATAAATAACTAAATAACTAACTAACTAAATAAATAAATAACTAAATAAATAATTAATTAACTAAATAAATAACTAAAAAAATAAATAAATAACTAAATAAATAACTAAATAAATAAATATTATTATTATTATTATTATTATTATTATTATGCTTTGATTAATGCGATAATGTTAGTCCAAATACGTAATTTACAATATCAATGTATCAATAAGGTGTAGTCCACGCCTGTGGAGTAACGGTTAGCACGTCTAGCCGCAAAACTAGGTGGCCCGGGTTCGATTCCCGGTCGGGACAAGTTACCTGGTTGAGGTTCTTTCCGGGGTTTTCCCTCAACCCAATATGATCAAATGCTGGGTAACTTTCGGTGTTGGACTCCGGACTCGTTTCACCGGCATTATCACCTTCATCTCATTCAGACGCTAAATAACCAAAGCTGTTGACAAAGCGTCGTAAAATAACCTAATAAAATAAAAAAAATAAGGTGTAATAGCAGTGTATTCACTTAATTATAAGTAAAGACGGAAAAATTGAAAATAAATTTGCTATACAAATACTTACATGAATAGCAAATTGACTTTGAAAAAAAGAAAGTGAGATAAGATTCTTGAGGAGGACTGCGAGATACATTACATTCGATCACAAGCGGAATAAGGATACCATGGAGGAACTCAAGGCTGAATCAGTAAAGGAATACATTTGACGCTATCAAGAAGACTGAAAAAATCACGTCAACACACAATTAATTGTAATTATCAGTCTAAAGGAGAAAGCCGGCCTAATACTTGTCAGGATGTTGATGGTGATTATGGTGATGATGATGATGATGGTGATGATGATGATAATGATGATGAGTAAACGCAATACATATTGTTTCACAACACTGGATCACAACATTCAAGGGAGTTACTACAAAGATACATTTATCACTAGCCTGTCGGTAGTTATTCGATACGTTTTGGAAAACAGATTTTCTTCACTTCACAAAAGAAAGATTTCATAACTTTATAAGGAAGAAAACTAGAGAAATATTCTTTCTTCGTTTTCACGCACAGTTCTCGAGTTGACAAATTTTGATCGATATTTCAATATCTTGTGTGCAAGATGACGGAACTAGGAAATGCAGGGGTAAGAAAACGAGTTTCATGTTTACGAGGAGAAGGGATGGCGAGGGAGAGGAAAGACAGGGAGACGAGGGGACAGATGACGTTACATTTTGTTTCTGTTGATCTATCTGAAAGTTAACATAACACAACAAAACTAGACATATGTAATGACAGAATTTATTTCACATGGTTTTACAACTACATTTAGACTGCAACAAATATGAGACAATGCTGTCAAAGGGAATTATTATTATTAGAGCCCAGATTTTATGTAATTACATATTCTGTTCCCATATACATAGCTGTAAGAAAAGCTAAAATGTAGGCGAATCACACCAATGGGATCATTATTCCAAAGTTCCAAGTTACACATTTTTACACATTTTGGTGCATAATGAATATTTTGGTATGCAGGGTTAGTTAAAAGTCCCGCACTACCTAAATAACTTTTGAAGCATGTGGTTCCGGTTTAACCGGAAGTAACTCCAACTCTCTTATTTTAAATGGAACACCCTATATATATTTTTATTTTTGAATAAAGCTCATTAAGAGCTTTTCAAAAAGTACCCACACTTGATACTTCTGTACAAATTCAGTGTTGCTAAATAAAAATGGAAGTGATACAAGATATTCCCAAAGCCTGGTTAAATCATTCCTTAAATGGTTTCTATGATCGGGTGACACATTATAAAGGAGCTGAGTGCTACCAATTTGAACACATAATTTAGAAGATGAGCTAGCTTTGTTTTGTTTTTGTTAAAGAAGGAGTATTTTATTATTTTAACATTCGATACACTTTTCTGTTTTCTTGACTTAGCAACACTGGATTTGCACAGAAGTATCAAGTGTGGGTACTTTTTTAAAAACTTTTAATGAACACTATTCAAAAATAAAAATATATATTGGGTGTTCCCTTTAAAATAAGAGAGTTGGAGTTACTTCCGGTTAAACCGGAAGTAGAAAAACACTCGGTAATACCATTATTGAGTTCTTAGTATATGGTTATCCTCAAATACCAAGTTTCATGTCACTGAACCGTATGCTTCAAAAGTTATTTAGGTGGTGCGGGACTTTTAACTAACCCTGTATATTATGTATTTTACATATTTTGAAGGATATTGCACATTTTGAAAGAATACACTTTTTTTTCACCCGTCTTCCCTCGACTTAATTCGTAAGTTATAAGTTTGAGAATTGTTTATAAAGCTTGTTCCTCCGTCTCTAATACATAAAGATAATTTAATAATTGAAAATAACGTACCGTATTTACTCGCGTAATTCACGCCATCGCATATTTCACGCACCCAAATTATTTACTATATAATTTAATAAATTAATTTCCTCGTATATTTCACGCATTTAATATTCGTGAAATACTGTAACAAGTACATACTGAAACTTGAAGTAATGAGGTGTGTTATGTTGAGGAGCCCTGAATGTACGGTATCTTAAATGCCGTAACGAGAGAGTGCATAGCGGTATTTGGGATCGGACAGCTACCTGTTACAGGCGCACCTTCTCGTCTATGAAAGTCCTTTAAAAATACCGGTATAGGGTATTGACCTCCCCCTACCATTTGAATGGGGGTGGTTTGAAAGCTTTGTGTTGGATCGCATCAGTTGAGTTTGAGATTCGAAAAGGGAAACCTGTCAAAAGCCGTCTGTTAAAAGTTTTAACAATGAATTGTAAATCCCGATATTCGAGTCATACTGCGGTTCTGATGAAGAAAGCACTGATGTACAATCCTAATGGATCACTGGAGGATAGCATTTGTAAGTACCGGTAAATAAATTGTAGTTTTGTCATTTTTACCCTTAAAAATACCAGCTTGTGAAATTCCTCGCTTAATTCACGCACCCTTAATTTATAGATCGAAATTGCGGGGAAAAAAGTGCGTGAAATATTCGAGTAAAGACGGTATCCTTTCAAAAAAATAAACATCCCTTTGCCATGCTAACAGTTTGTGTACCCCTTAAGAAGTAAAGATAAAGTAGGAACTAATATCAATGCGAAGAGTGGACCATTGTAGTGCTACCGCGGTGAAGGACAGAGCCAAAATTAGCCTGTGGGTATGACCGTTTGGCACAAACATCCTCAATCAGTTGCTCTGAAAGAATTAGTTTTCTTGAGGATCTTATTCTGACTACTGGTATGGCGACAGTCGCATCCGAGTTAAAAGGTTGGTTTCAATAATTGACGATGCCTTTACTAATGATAGTAAAATCGTTCTGTGCAAAGTGTGTGACAATCGCATTGGGTGCCCCATGAAGTCACAATTAGAACAGCAATTAAAAACTGAACTTCAAGTGAGAAATAAAAAACGAAAACAAAAACAAAAACGAAAATACAAGTTCTTCTTACACAAGTGGTGCTGGAACCTTCTTCTTCTACCAGTGAATTTAATAAAGATTTGTGCATGGCAATGGTTGCTGCAAACATACCGTGGTATAAACTTGGAGTGCCAAAGTTTCAAGCATTCCTACGCAAATACTGCGATTTCAATATTCCGGATGAATTAACACTTCGAAAGAATTATTTGAACTCCTGCTACACTGACAGAATTGAAACGATTAGACTTTAACTTGACGATTCCTACGTATGGGTTGCCGTTGGCGAGGCAATCAATGACCGCAGAAAATATGGAAAAATATTTAATTATTAATTGTGTCGCCAAGCAATAATTAAATGAAGTTGAATCAAATGTGCACCTGCAATTTTTTATTAGTGTGCAAAAATACATGTAATAAAGCTTAGGTTTTAGGTTACATATATTTTACTTATTACATATTATTTATCTAGACATATTTTGCCATCTTTAGCTACATATTTATGTGCATATTTCTCATTTTAATATTACATAAAATCCGGGCTTAATTATTATTAATTATGAAAACCAATACAGATTATGAAACTTTTCTTTCCTCACATACTTGCAAAAAAACCTTTAAAAAAACATCAGGTCTAAAACCTATGGAAAATTCTTACACGGGCAGCTATGGTGAAGGTGATCTTAAATAAAAATGTTTACAGAGGATTCAAGGCAGTAGCGGCCGGTGATCGAAATCCTCGGTGAGGCCAGATGCAACTAGTTTAAGTGCCTCCGATAGGAACTATGATATTAATTATTATTGTTATTATATTATTAATATCATTATTACTGTATTATTATTGTTATTATTATTATTATTATTATTATTATTATTATTACTACTATTATTAGTCTATTCTTACTACTATCAATGAAAAATAATAATTTCACTCACCAAATAAGCTGTTATGCTGAGAGTTTCAGTGATTGTTTCAGTGTGATGAAACAACCCATATTCTGTGTTGAAATTCCCCTTTCTTTCTTTTCTTTTTATTTTTTTTTCCTTTGACAGCAACAAACAAGGCCAACAGAGAAGTTTATTTTGCATCACATTACCACATAACCATTTATGTTGCCCATACCAGGATGCAATAGAAACTCGCGTTTTAAAATTATCCGTCAGAAAAATTGTCAGCGATGTCGTAGGTATTTCAGTAGTCTCTCTCTTTATTTAAAACTTCCTTTCTTTCAGTATTATTTCTTCTCGAAAAAGGACACTCTAACAATGAATTAACTGCACCAGCATTATTTCTCTA
Source organism: Periplaneta americana (assembly GCF_040183065.1). Classification (NCBI taxonomy): domain Eukaryota; kingdom Metazoa; phylum Arthropoda; class Insecta; order Blattodea; family Blattidae; genus Periplaneta; species Periplaneta americana. The sequence goes on along the minus strand of NC_091129.1, from coordinate 150,913,237 downwards.
ATTTGTTTCTGTTTATATTTTCCCAAAATACATAACAGCATTGGCCCAGATTCACTACTGTACTACCAAGTACAATAGTAGAACACCCTTGCTTATGTAATAAACTGAGACATAAGGGGAGAGAATCGAGTGGGTCTCTGCCTGCTAAAGAGCTGGAATTTTGTTATTTATGGCCTAGTTAGGAAGACAAGTCACCACTGCTATTCCCACCCCACTCTACCCTTGAGGCCGGCCCATAGATGGTACGAGTGAAACCTGACCAGGCCAGACGAATTGTGCCTCAGCTACAACGTTTTAAGCATAAACTCAAAGCCCGCGAAAGGACATGAAATGCATTAAGCCAGACCCGGCACGAACGATTCTGGCCTCAGGAACAAATTCTACTGCAAAACAGGTCTATATACATCACAAGCCAGACCCGGCACGAGCGATCCCGGCCTCAGGAACAAATTTTACTGCAAAACAGGTCTATATATATCACAAGCCAGACCCGGCACGAGCGATCCCGGCCTCAGGAACAAATTTTACTGCAAAACAGGTCTATATACATCAAAGTTTTCAAATGCTTCTACAGCGATATATGCTTCATTCAAATAACTAATACATCATATAAAAACACAAAATTTGATTTCACTTAAGCCAAGTGACTGAGGCCCGGCCTCACTTGCCTCAGTCAATCAGCCGCCACTGATTCAAGGAAATCCCAATGATTGCATGAAACATCCATTCCCGAATTAATGTAACAAAAAAATTAAAAAGGCCTATGTACTTTCTTTTACAATGTAGAGTATTTTATTTGATATTCATGTATTATAGCCTACGTAGTAAGTCATATACCCAATATTGCCAAGATAATTGTGTAGATAATGATGATAATGAAGGAGGAGTTGAGAGAAATAATTAAAAGATCGCGCGCCCTTGGGTGTTTAGGGCTTTGAGAAGAAATCTATGTAAGCTCTAAGCCTGTTGGCCACTTGCCTCAACCCGTTTTTCACCGTTCCGCTGAGGGAACTGTGAAGGAGAACAGTCGAAAATAGACATAACCTATTAACCACCAACATGAGAAGCGAGGAATTTCGCAAGCACGGTACTTACAATATCGTGGATTGCAGCACGCCTGAGCAACAGCAGGTAAGAGCCGTCGAAAATGGGGTAACAGTAGGGGAAAGCCTCGAAGAAAATCCTAACCAGGTAATCAGCCCAAGGGTGAATCGAATCCAAGCTCGAGCGCACTTCGGATCATCAGACACCGTCTGAGCTACGCCGATGACTTGTTTATATCACTAGTGTTGCCGTTGCTATTTTTTTTTTCGAGGATTCCACATCAAGAAAAAAGCATTGGTTTTATGAGCCTTGCTTAATATATTGTACAAGCTATGTGGTAGCTAGGCGTTTCTATGGTAACTGGTCATTTGATGGAATAGCCCCATATGTTCAATGCTTTTTTCTTAACGTGAAATCCTCTATAGTTTTCTGTCATTGCATTTGCTGCTGTTTTAAGTTTTGAAAGCTATTCCGAGGTGTTGAAACGATAATAAGACGATAATTGAGCTAATGGTTTGGTTGCTCCTTAATACAGCCCAGAGTTAATGACGATAATGGAAGAATGGTGTGAATTAGGATACTTGAATTCTTGGTAAGACGATGTACAGAAAGCTGACTTAGAATGAAGAAGAACAGACAAAGTTTCTGACAAGAGGTGATGATGTTGGTGGCATGAAAATTATAGTCACAATACGAATGTTTATATTACATATTTGACTTGATTTGAAATGTTTAATGTAATGACATGCTGCATTAGTTGTTGTTGTTATTTTCTAATGCCAGACCTTTGACAATAAAGTCATTTGACCTCTTGCACTCCAATATTTTTCAAAGATATTATCATGGTCAGCCACTGAAGCACAGATTTTGAGGTGTTCCGAATCCATTTCTTGGTTCGAGTTGCACAATGGGCAGTTAGGGGACTGATATATTCCAATTCAATGCATGTGTTTGGCCAAACAATCATAGCCTGTTGCCAATCTAAATGCAGCTACAGACGATTTTCGTGGTAAATCGGGAATTAACTGTGGATTGTGATGCAGAGAGTTCCATTTTTTCCCTTGAGATTGTGTTATCAAGTTTTGTTTGTTGAAGTCTAAGTATGTAGATTTAATAAATCTCTTCACAGAGTAATACGTAGATTTAGTAACAGGTCTGTAAGTAGCAGTGCTGCCCTTCTTTGCTAAAGTATCCGCATTCTCGTTTCCCAGGATTCCACAATGGGATGGTATCCATTGGAATACAATTCTTTTATTGAGTGATATTAATTGAGAGAGCATTTTAGTTATTTCTGCTGTTTGAGATGAAGGTGTGTGTTTAGAGACTATTGATAGAATAGCTGCTTTGGAGTCTGACAATATAACTGCATTCTTAAATTTATTGATGTGGCATAGAAGATTCCTGAGACTTTCACTTATTGCAACGATTTCTCCATCAAAACTTGTTGTTCCATATCCAAGAGATCTATAAAATGAGAAGAGACAACACGTAACACCTGCATTAGTTTTGTACAGCCCTAAGCGGAGGAGAAACAAAATTCATGTGACGTAAATAAGTCAGAAATTTTGTGGAAGGAGTGAATTGGATCATATTTACCTCCCCTCCGTTATGTCCATCACTGTCATAGACTATTAAAAGGGAATAATAGGTTTTAAGCAATTTTATACCTAACCTTTATCTTATCTTTACTGTGGAAGAACAAAGAAAGATATTTATATCTGTAGAAAATACCATTTCAGTTTTCAAATAATCCCGATCACTATAGCAAAATTGCAGACAATGAAACTATCTCATGACAACTACTGCAATAAACTCAATACATTTATGCAGCAGACATATTGCCCGGATGTCTCAGTACTACAGACACATTACTTGAAAGTCTTGTGTTGTTATGAACTGAACTTTCTCTTCTTCTTCTGCTTACGATTGCTTTTATTGCCTCTCGAAGAAAGAGACGGAAGTTTTAAAAGAAGACGATTCCACGAGGAAATGAATTCCGAGCCTGAATTTAGAATTTCGTGAAATTTCATTGATCTTTTGACTTCTCTTTACCTTTGAGCTCTATAATACAAGGTAGAAGTGAAACATGTTCTTTTTCCGAGTGACTGATCCAGGAATATAAAAGAGCCATTTCAAATCCAGTCTTGTGCATCCTATTTTGTTCCATCGTGCATCTAAAACCTTCTCCCCCTCATCTCAATATCCTGATAAAGATAGAGTTCGTACTTGGAGCAGTCGCTACACAGTTATATTGGTTTGCTATTTTAACGTTCTAGGTGATACAATAAATAAAGCCTAAGTCTCTTGACGTCAAAATCTATAGAATGCATGTATACGTGTTTACAATGCTATAAATTCTTTACAATGTGTCTTAAGAAATACTAAATATATGTACTCATTCATAATATAATATAATATAATATAATATAATATAATATAATATAATATAATATAATATAATATAATATAATACAGAGTGATTTATATAGAACTGACACTTTTTTCATTAATTGTTTCAAAACGAATTGTGCTAGCGACAACTTATTACACCTAAAATGTAGAGGAATTTTGCGAGATTATTTACCTCTATAGCAAATGTAGTACAAAAGAGATATGTCTTATGATTGAACTTATATATATTTTGTACTATATTACTAGACTTACCTGAACATAAACATGAACTGCAAAATCTATAGCAAATGTTGTCCGGCGTTGTCAAATCCGGAGATCTCGGTGACCGCAGGTTCCTGGAAATTATTCGGTCGTCACATAACCGGATAAATGGAACCATGCTTCATCTTTGAACCATGTGATGGACAATATGGCAGGATTTTGCACAATGAACGTCTGAAACCAACGACAATAATTCAATCTTTTATCCTTATCTGGTTCCTGTAGCTGATGAACAACTGTAACCCTATATGGTTTTAGGCCTGCACTTTTCGCAGCTCTCTGACACATTGAGTAGGTGTACCCTGTCTCCTGCGACAAACGTCTTAATGATTTTTTGGGTGACTGCTCCATCAATTACAGCTACTCAAAGGGCATACCAGAGAGAATTTGGTGTTCCAATCCTCCCAAAAGAAACACAATACTGGGACTGGTAAACAAATTGGAAACAACTGGATCTCTGGTGAGTGAAAAGGGCAAGCATCGTTCATCTAGGCTTCCCACGGTTGTCGTTGACGTAAGAGCACTACTGGAGCAGTCACCCAAAAAATCATCAAGACGTTTGTCGCAGGAGACAGGGTACACCTACTCAATATGTGTGAGAGAGCCTAAAACCATATAAGGTTACGGTTGTTCATCAGCTACAGGAACCAGATAAGGATAAAAGATTGAATTATTGTCGTTGGTTTCAGACGTTCATTGTGCAAAATCCTGCCATATTTTCCATCACATGGTTCACAGATGAAGCATGGTTCCATTTATCCGGTTATGTGACGACCGAATAATTTCCAGGAACCTGCGGTCACCGAGATCTCCGGATTTGACAACGCCGGACAACATTTGCTATAGAGGTAAATAATCTCCCAAAATTCCTCTACATTTTAGGTATAATAAGTTATCGCTAGCACAATTCGTTTTGAAACAATTAATGAAAGAAATATATTAGTTGTATATAAATCACTCTGTATAATATAATATAATATAATATAATATAATATAATATAATATAATATAATATAATATAATATAATATAATATAATATAATATAATATAATATAATATATAATATAATATACATGAATTTATCGGAACGCAACTATGTCCTTATTTCCCATTATCTTAATTCATTACAGTGCAACTATACCACCATTCCTTCTGCTACTTAAATTAATCAGGGCACGTCTATACCCCTAACTCTTCTGCCAGCTGAGTTCGTTGGGTCGTAGTCATGCTATGCCTAAACCTCCTTATTGACCGAGAAGCAACTATGCCATACCGTCTTAAAAAAAGAGAGAAAATATGGAGCAGTTTCCTGAACACTTAGGCCTAAGAAGATCTACGCTGTAAAGACGACGTTGATGATATTTAACTTCTAAAACTATAGGATGCATTGCGTAACGACGAGAGAAGAATGTGGAAATAATAGAATGATAATGGAAACCAAAGTTCGTGGACTATATATCTTCCATATTTTCGCTTATAAAATAGCTCTGTCTAAGAAAAGGCAAAGTTTCACAATAGAAAATGAGAGAAAAACATTGTTATGTACCTATTGCAATGCCAATACCAGTATTCATAATTTAAGACTTAACAAAAATAAAGTTTCTAACCGCAACATTTTTTTTTTTTTTACCGTTTCTGTCACTATATACCGTAATGCTTAATACTCACTATTTAAATGCATTTTTATAGTTACTGTAGTTTGTGTGGATAAAAATTATATTTTATTCGCATAAAATAGGATTTTAACTGCTTTAAATTTTATTTTAGGAGCCTAAATCTATGTTTTAGTGCCTTACTTACTTACTTACTTACTGGCTTTTAAGGAATCCGGAGGTTCATTGCCGCCCTCACATACGTCCACCATTGGTCCCTATCCTGAGCAAGATTAATCCAGCAGCTATCATCATATCCCACCACCCTCAAATCCATTTTAATATTATCCTCCCATCTACGTCTCGGCCTCCCCAAAGGTCTTTTTCCCTCCGGCCTCCCTAATAACACTCTATATGCATTTCTGGATTCACCCATACGTGCTACATTCCCTGCCCTTCTCAAACGTCTGGATTTTATGTTCCTGATTATGTCAGGTGAAGAAAACAATGTATGCAGTTTTGTGTTGTGTAACTTTCTCCATTCTCCTGTAACTTCATCCCTCTTAGCCCCATATATTTTCCTAAGCACCTTATTCTCAAACACCCTTAACCTATGTTCCTCTCTCAAAGTGAGAGTCCAAGTTTCACAACCATAAAGAACAACCGGTAATGTAACTGTTTTATAAATTCTAACTTTCAAATTTTTTGACAGCAGACTGGATGATAAAAGCTTCTCAACCGAATAATAACAGGCATTTCCCATATTTATTCTGTGTTTAATTTCCTCCCGAGTATCATTTACATTTGTTACTGTTGCTCCCAGGTATTTGAATTTTACCACCTCTTCAAAGGAGAAATTTCCAATTTTTATATTTCCAATTCGTACAATATTCTGGTCACGAGACATAATCATATAGGCCTACTTCGTCTTTTCGGGATTTACTTCCAAACCTATTTCTTTACTTGCTTCAAGTAAAATTCCCGTGTTTTCCCTAATCGTTTGTGGATTTTCTCCTAACATATTCACGTCATCCGCATAGACAAGCAGCTGATGTAACCCGTTCAATTCCAAACCCTCTCTGTTATCCTGGACTTTCCTAATGGCGTACTCTAGAGCAAAGTTAAAAAGTAAAGGTGATAGTGCATCTCCTTGCTTTAGCCCAAAGTGAATTGTAAACGCATCTGCCTATTTTGGCAAATTCTGGATGTATTTGAGGTGCCTAAAAGTTAGTTTTTTAAGTACTACCTAAAAATCCGAGGTCTACTAATGACAAAAACAACAGCTAGACCACGAAGTGCTATATATGCCTACTGTATGTGTGACTTTTTCTGTGGAATCCTACTGCAGCAATATTCCTTGAAAGTCATCTTCTTTTGTGATATAGAGTTGACCAACATAAAATCTCAAGGGAAACTAAAAATGGCTTTAACGTGGAGTTATTATATTTTTCTCGCAGTAATGATTAGAAGTCCTGCTATCAGCAAACGCCCAAGAGACCGAGTGAGAGGGTGAAAAAGGTCTGCCCAGTACGTACCTACCCCTTGCTTGCATTTCAGGGTTAAGAGGAAATTGTCCAATAACTAGGTTAGCTTTCTGGGGGTGGCGGTGGTTGTATTGTTGGTGGCTACGGCGGCCATGGAATGAAGAAGGGCTACAACGGGTCGAAAGTTGGATCACAAGGGGAGAGAGGAGAGAAAAAGGACATAGGAGTGGGCAAGTTGAGATTGGTTTCGTTTTCCCAGTGAACGTAATTCGATAAAATCCCGAAACCTCCCTTATGCACTTGGATTCCCTTGGGATTGTTACGGATAGCAGGAGACTGCCTGATAGATATCCTACCCCTACTACGAACCCCTTACATGCACTGGACCCCCACTCTACCTCTCTCACAAGACCGCAGTCACAACAGTGGCTAAGTTAATTCCAACAACCTACCCCCGCACCCTTATTTCACTCTTTACGTACCCTTGCAACTAGTACTCCCTAGCAATTGGCTAATGGCAGCAATGAGGTTAGCTACCCTGACTCGATGCAGTAGAAAAGCGGCTATAGGTGAGTTCGATTACCAACCCCCTCCCTCTTCAACCCCTGTGTGCTCCAGTTGAAGCCAAGTGGTGGAACATATACCATTTATTGCCTGTATCAGGCCAGAGGGTAGTACTGGTTAGGGGTTGATATTACTAATAGATCGGCAATCTCTGAATTCTAGCTTAAATAATTGAAATCGTAGTTGAATAATTTGTACCGGGAGCGCAAGGGTGCTACAGAATTTATTCATGCTAATCCCACTTGCCCATCAATTAGTACCGTATTACATTTAAAATACTAGGCACTGCCTAACACACAATTAAATTAGCATGTAACATGGAACTATTACAGGTGAAATCTCGCATCATATGATGTCGATAAGGTTGCAAGCGTATAACACAAATGATTTCAAATGACATGATCAGAAAGGACATGAAAATAGAATAGTACATTATGCAACTAGCCTATAATGGTAGTAATTAAGACGCAAGTACGTTTATTTATGAAACGAGCGCAAGCGAGTTTCATAATTTTCATACGAGCGTCTTAATTACCATTATAGGCAAGTTTCATACGACTTTTTATGGTCGACCATATTTCTAGCTTGAAATTATTTAAAATTAGGTCTTTTTATGGTTACGTGCGAACTGACCTGAATTGTGAGATGTGCGCAGACGCGAAAGTATTGATTTTTTCCGAGGCCGAATGTCATTGACCTTGGCACAGAATAAGAATGAACATTAGTCTGATATGACCTGGAAATTGATTTAGAATTGAAAAACGAGGTGACAAATTGAATTTATTTGAATATTATTTACAATTAAAGCTAATTATTATAGTAACAGAACATAACCTTCTGCGACAGTATTGGATTTCCAGACTCCGTGACTTTTCGCTAATTGTCTGTCGATTGAATACCCGAGAATAATCGACATAACGGTACAAAGCTGACTTGTCATTGGCTGAAAACCTGTACTTTAATGAGTAGGTGTACTTTAATGACATGCAGGTGTATAATTACTACATTTCGGAATGGTCGAGCATAAACTGTTTTAAAAAATAATTATAATACCTAGCTAGGCCTATTGACTGTGAACTCGTTAAATCTCAGTAACAAAAACTAAAAACTACACTACGTTCACTTCAAACCTGCAATACAATTTCACAGGATGATCTTTTTCTAAATGAGGCAGTAGAGCAAGTAGACAGTTTCAAATACTTGGGGTGTACTATAAGCAGTAACATGAGCTGCTGCCAGGAAGTCAAAAGGAGGATAGGAATGGCAAAGGAAGCTTTTAATAGAAAAAGGAGCATCATCTGCGGACCTCTGGAGAAAGAACTAAGGAAGAGACTAGTGAAGTGCTTTGTGTGGAGTGTAGCATTATATGGGGGCAGAAACATGGACATTACTAAGAAGTGAAGAGAAGCGAATAGAAGCATTTGGAATGTGGATATGGAGAAGGATGGAGAGTGTGAAATGGACAGACTGAGTGAGAAACGAAGCTGTGTTGGAAAGAGTGGATGGAGAAAGAATGATGCTGAAACTGACCAGGAGGAGGAAAAGGAATTGGCTGGGTCACTGGCTGGGAAGAAACTCCCTACTGAAGGATGCACTAGAAAGAATGGTGAACGGGAGAAGAGTTTGGGGCAGAAGAAAATATCAGATGATAGACATTAAGATATATGGATCATTTGCGGAGACAAAGAGGAAGGCAAGACTAGAGAATGCTGGATCTGCCCTCGGGCAGAATTCTATGAATATAATATATACATAAAACAAAGAGGAAGGCAGAAAATAGGAAAGATTGGAGAATGCTGTGTTTGCAGTGAAAGACCTGCCCTCGGGCAAAACACTATGGTTGAATGAATGTCTCCATATCAAATACTGACCCATGTAGAGTTCACTTAACACTTTCCCATTGTATAATTTAAGCTCATCTTACCTCCACCATAATTTTGATTTAGATTAGGAGCTACATAATAATTATGGTATTGAAAATGTATTGTTTATCGTTGCTATTTTACATTTAATCTTTTTACTGTTAATTTCAATGCAAATAAAAAATAGGCTTTTAAAATTTAAGTAATTTTATTGTAATAAATGTATACCTACAGGTATAACGGCATTAGTATTTATTAATTTGCTTACGGATTAGCGATATATCGATCCGTTTCGATATACCGATATATTTTCTGCAATATATATCATTTATCAAAATTAAGTTTGCAATATCAATATATATGTATTTAAATTATTTCCACCACCTCTACTAGCAAACTTAGATGTGACTGCGATAGATATAATTCCGAACGCATGTATGATTCCTATTTACCTTCATAGCTCTTTCTGCTCTATATACATGTAAAGGACCGAAGATCACTTGAGGGTCTCAGGGAAATAAATAATTATACGAAGTAAAAGAAGAGTAGAAATTAAATCAATAAAATATATGTGAAATATGAGAAAAAGTGTTGTGAAATGAAATGTCTTTGTATATCAGGAACGAAAATAAGGATAGAGTAAATCGGTTTAAAATGTATTTAGCAAATAAATAGGACGCGTGCTGCCATCTAATGGTCGGCTAAGGAATCAAGAACACCAAACATGGAACGTGGTATTCTGTGCTAAGTAGCTACATCACTCCCGAACCATTTATTTAAGCCTATAGTCCTCTTTAGGGCCTAACTATATTTGCATAACAATATATTTTTATAGGTTGATGTAATTCGAGTGACATGTTGCTTCCAGTTCCCTTCTGATATCTTCATTTCTCTTCTTGTGTAATAGAGTGAAACCGAAAACAAAAACTAAAAATTTCATTTCTGTCGCTTAGAACTTTGTCTCGTCTATTTTATTGTCCAAAATTCTGCGCAGTACAACAATTTAGGAGCTGTCATTACTCCGTGAAATTTTAATTCGGTTTATTTTCAAGTATTATTAAGACAACTTTGTTTTACCGTATAGTCTACATAATTAAATTCATTGATTTTGTTTGTATAGCGTTCATTTTTTCATTTTGAAGTATTTCAATCCACATTGCCAAAACTCGGCTGCCTCCGTGGTATGTTAGTTAGCGTGCTGACTTGTAGATCTGGAGGTCCCGGATTTGATTCCCGGGCTAGGCTCTCGGTAAAATTTCTTTGAAGAAGAAAAATTGCCTGGGTGTCTAAAGACTGGAAATTTGTATGAATGTGATTGTGTCGGGTTAATATTAATTAGCCAATCTTCAAAAAATATAAAAATACAATATATCAAGACTGTCGCTGGGCAGTGACCTGAATACAAGTTTCAGAGTCACATTGTTGAGAAGTAACTGCATCAGTTAATAGATGCTATAGGGTTAATAAGGGGGTGAGAGTATATAGTTTACCTTTTCTAAAGCCTATTCCTCCTGTTATCTTTCTGATTCCTAAATTTATTTATTTATTTATTTATTATTTTCCTAATAATTATAACATAACATATAATATATACAGAAAAAACTTTAGCTCGCCCCTGAAAGACGAGAACTCGTGCTCAAGGGCGGATTCCTGAATTGAAATTAATAAGAATACAATACAATTCGTCTTATGTCTACTATGTAATTATAGTATATAAATTTAAATTTACAATTTTTCAATTTTTATAAAATCCATACATAACTTTTTAAATTTAATACTAGAACTATCAGAATTGACAAGATTAGGATATTTAAATATAAATTTGTTATATATTCTTGGGCCTAAATTACCACTATGATTAAATACTGTAAGAGTGTTGCATTTTGGTTCAAACAATCTTAAAGTATTCATACCTTTTGTTTCATAACTATGAGAATACAATTTAAAATTATTTCGATTTTTATGTATGAATTTTATTAATACAATATAAAAAATTTGTCTTACGTTAAGTACATTAAAGTCTAAAAACAAATTTTGAGATGGAAAATCAATAGATTTATGAAGACATATTTTAATTATTTTCTTCTGTAATAAATAAAGTGGATTAAAATTGGATTTAAATGAGCTACCCCATCCTATAATTTCATACATAATTACCGATTGAAATAAAGTTATATATATTGTGCGTAATAAACTTATTGACAAGTAATTCCTCAATAAAACAAAATAATATACTATTTTACGTAATTTATTACAAAGATAATTAATGTGTTGGTTCCATTTTAAATTATTATCGAAAAGTATGCCTAAATGCTTAACTTCAGAGGACTCTTTAATAATCGGACATTTACACTGTATAAGACAACAATCAGAATTATGTAATTTAATACTTGATATAGATGTAGGAGGTTTGTTACATTTTTCAGATAATGAGAATGGAATAATTATGGTTTTACTTTCGTTGATAGAAAGGTAATTTATGTCAAAATATTTTTTATTAATTTAAGTCCATTATTTGAATTATTATATGCATCATACCAAGTTTTTCCACCAAAAAGTAAAACTAGAAATCCGCTTCCTAGTAATAACCTCTTTGGGCAGTATTTTATTTTTTTTTTACAGTAGAGTACATTATCTCTTAAGATGTGTCTGATTTCTTAGAAAACCGCATTTCAATTGATTATATTTTCCTTCTGTTTGTCCTATTTATAGTCCAGTTTTCGCAACCATAAATTAAGAGCGGAACTGTTAATCTATACTAATAATAAATCTGAAGCAGAAATTTTTCTGGTAATTTTCGATTTTTCAAAAATAATTGGTCCTAACATATATAATTAACCACCCTGAAACCGAAAATCGCTTTTTTGAAATCTTTGTTTGTATGTCTGTCTGTCTGTCTGTCTGGGTGTTTGTTACCTTTTCACGTGATAATGGCTGAACGGATTTCGATGAAAATTGGAATATAAATTAAGTTCGTTGTAACTTAGATTTTAGGCTATATGGCATTCAAAATACATTATTTAAAAGGGGGGTTATAAGGGGGCCTGAGTTAAAAAATCGAAATATCTCGCTTATTATTGATTTTTGTGAAAAAATGTTACATAACAAAAGTTTCTTTAAAAATAATTTGCGATAAGTTTTATTCCTTGAAAAAATTTGATAGGACTGATATTTAATGAGATAAATGACTTTTAAAATTAAAATAACTGCCATCTAAGGACGTGTAATGAATTAAAAAACAATTGACTTCGTCTATAAGGGGCCTTGGACAGCAACAATCGAAAGCTATGAAAGATAGCCTACAGATAATGTTTCTGTGTTTGTATGAAGTAATATCGGAAGCTAAATTAACCGATTTGTATAATTAATTATTATTTCACCATTGGAAAGTGTAGTTTCTCTGTATGGACATAATGCTATAATGTTATTACAGTAACTTCTGATATAATATAATATAATATAATATAATATAATATAATATAATATAATATAATATAATATAATATAATATAATATAATATAATATAATATAATATAATATGTAATATTATATAATTTAAGTTATTTGAAGGGTTCAGAACCATAGTGGGCCAAGCGCCATTTACTGAATACGTAGAAAACAAGGGTTAAAATTAAGTTATTAGCATAATTCAATGGAAACCTATAACAAGTAAAATAAAATATACACATTAAATCTAAATGATATCAATCTTCATTTAACTATGGTTGTATGTAATAAAAATTAAGAAACATGTTAAAGGAATTGTCATTGCACCAAATGAGTGTCTCTGGATCAAAATGATCGCATTTTAATTATTTGGATGCAATTTAAATTAAGTAACCTATTAAACGATTTATCCTTCTATCAAACACGAATGTTCCCTGGCTCAAATGTCCTATTTTAAATATGTAATTTCTTTATATTTATTTCTAATGCGTGCAGCGGAGCGCACGGGTATGGCTAGTACTTTATAAAATCTGAAGATAATACTGAACTTATTCTATTTCAGCCAGGACAAGTTTTGCGCGTTATTTGATGACCAGAATTTCTGCTCGGTGTAATATTCCCTCGTCATTAACAAGTAGAGACGGTAGTCCGGGAGTCGTACAGCGTTGCATGTTGCACGAAAGTCGACTCCCTCTTGTGTAGCAGCAAATGAAACATAGGAGTCAATTAACTTTCCATCTAGACTTGATATCAAAGCTCTCCGAGTACTGCAAGTTCGGACTCATTGCTCATTCTACTGAAGGGAAACTTGTCTGTAAAGCGTCGTTTTCTGTATCCTCCGAGACGTCCACAATAATTTTATTCCGGTTGAACGACATGAACGATTGCCTCGGCAACTTCAACTCAAAAGAAATAAATGCGCAGCGCGATGCTTTCAGAATGTATTAAAACAGTTTCTGTGTTTAAATAGATGGCGTACTACATAACAACACAATTAGGCAAGTGAAGCGGTTCGAATTTGTATTGTTTCTGAGTTCCTTCCTCTCTGGTGTCACTGTATAGACTTCCCTATCTGCAAAGACGCAAAGTTATGGAAGGACAGTATATCTGAATATTTCAGCGAACAATATAAAGAAACGGGAGCAGTTGAATGAGTGAATGAATGAATGAGGAGAGGGGAAATTATCAATTAAAAGATACACGAAGATAATCGAATCCTTACAAATGAAAGGATTTTTCGGGTTCAACATTAGTAGAACCTGTTTCACACCTGCTGGTCTAAAGCATAGCATTAATTTTGGCCCACTGTTGTATAATTCTTTAGCTAAATTACACCCAGAACTTGTAACATATACTTACTAACTTACTGGCTTTTAAGAAACCCGGAGGTTCATTGCCGCCCTCACATAAGCCCGTCATTTGTCCCTATCCTGAGCAAAATTAATCCATTCTCTACCATCATATCCCACCTCCCTCAAATCCATTTTAATATTATTTTCCCATCTACGTCTCGGCCTCCCTAAAGGTCTTTTTCCCTCCGGCCTTCCAACTAACACTCTATATGCATTTCTGGATTAGCCCATACTTGCTACATGCCCTGCCCATCTCAAACGTCTGGATTTAATGTTCCTAATTATGTCAGGTGAAGAATACAATGCGTGCAGTTCTGTGTTGTGAAACTTTCTCCATTCTCCTGTAACTTCATCCCTCTTAGCGCCAAATATTTTCCTAAGAATCTTATTCTCAAACACCCGTAGTCTCTGTTCCTCTCTCAAATTGAGAGTCCAAGTTTCACAACCATAGGCCTACAGAACAACCGGTAATATAACTGTTTTATAAATTCTAACTTTCAGATTTTTCGACAGCAGACTGGATGATAAAAGCTTCTCAACCGAATAATAACAGGCATTTCCCATATCTATTCTGTGTTTAATTTCCTCCCGAGTATCATTTATATTTGTTACTGTTGCTCCCAGATATTTGAACTTCTCCACCTCTTCAAAAGATAAATTTCCAATTTTTATATTTCCATTTCGTACAATATTCTGATCACGAGACTTAAACATATACTTAGTCTTTTCGGGATTTACATCCAACCCTATCTCATTACTTGCTTCAAGTAGAATTTCCGCGTTTTCCCTAATCGTTTGTGGATTTTCTCCTAACATATTCACGTCATCCGCATAGACAAGCAGCTGATGTAACCCGTTCAATTCCAAACCCTCTCTGTTATGCTGGACATTCCTAATGGCATACTCTAGAACAAAGTTAAAAAATAAAGGTGATAGTGCATCTTCTTGCTTTAGCCCACAGTGAATTGGAAACGCATCTGACAGAAACTGACCTATACGAAATCTGCTGTACATTTCACTGAGACACATTTTAATTAATCGAACTAGTTTCTTGGGAATACCAAATTCAATAAGAATATCATATAAAACTTCTCTCTTAACCGAGTCATATGTAATATATAACAAGAAAATTAGAAATGTGTCAATGTCTTCAATTTGATTAAATAAATTTATAGCCTATGTGTATGAATTAATCAGCCTATATTATATTCGTGGTCTATAATTTTGGAATATATAGTTTTTCATACATTGTCCTACTTTATTCACGTACGATATTATTCTTCTCTATGTTAATATTATATTATATTATTTCGTTGCAGCTGCAATTTTAATTTTAGTTCCTATTTTATTTTATTTTATATATTCCTCTTATATTAATATATTATATTATATAATTTCACTGTAGCTGTAATTTTAATTTATTTCCTATTTTATTTTATTTTGTATATTCTCTTATAGGCCTATTAATAATATATCTGAACTGCGACCGAACACTAGCGCTGCTCATTCGGTCGTCAAATTTTTTTAATATTACTATACCTTCTTTTTTATAGTGATTGTATTATTTTATTTTTATTTCTCTTTGTTGTAATTATATTCTGCATATTTAAATTTAAATAATAAATAGTAAAAAAAAAGAAAATCTTCATCTTTATGTGAGCTCCTAGTCTGATGAGCATTTGTCTCACTTTACACTGTGCTATTTAAGGAGAGTTTTTTTTATCGCATGCAAAATAATGGTAAAAATAGCCCATCTTCAAGTAGTCATAAATGTATTACTATTTATCAGAGCTCTTTCATTTTTTAGTGATGTGTGTATACACTTTAAGCTTTAAAATACTAAAAATAATGGTTACTCTAGAGTATAAGTTTCACCTTAAAATATTTTTTGAATATAAACATTTTTTTTTATAAATTGATTACATGCCTGTGATTAGGTACACTCTATTCATTTAATTATAGCACATACTGAATTAAAATGTAGTCAATTACTGCCAACAGATACTAAAACACACCCTACGAAAATCATTAACATATCTGAAATATTATGAGCGTAGGGCATACTAATCTTGACCGTAAAGAAATATATAAGCCCTAATATTTCAAATGTGTGTTGCTGGAGATGAGATTACAGGGACCGGATATCTCCTTATGCTGACAATTTTAAATTTTCACTGTTTTGGTACACTCAGCTCCTAAACAATTGAAGATATATAGCTGAAACTTTAACAGGTTTTTGTTCAATGCTTTCTCAGTCTATTAAAACCTTTAAGTTGATTTTATTCTCATGATGCTTTCTCCCTGATTTATTTCCCAAATGTCCAAAATTTGTCATTTTTTAAAATTAAGTTCTTCTTCTGCTAGATCAGACCTGCAGAACTGTAGCTCCTCAGAGCGACAGCCTTACTACCCCTTCTTACCACACCCACCTTTTCTACCAGTGCGGTCATAGCGTTCTAGTTACGCTCGACTGCATCAACATTCATTCTCGCGGCGGCAGGTATACAATACGCTATCAAAAATTACAAATGAACAGATAATAAAAATCCTTAAGAACATACCTTTAGAAAGCAAGAGAAAAATGAATTAGGAAAATAAATAAGTTAAAAGACATGTAAAATAAATTTTAAATGTATGTGTGCATATAATGTAAGAAGATCTACCTATGTATATATATCGTCCTATTACTAGTAAAGCCGATTAAGTCCACTTTTTGTGAAAAATAAGTTAAGTACAGTCCCCGACTTGTCTTTTCGTGCTCTGTATTCTACTAAAATGGAATTAAGTCCGAAATGTTGCATGCAGGCAACAAACCAATTACATTATTTGAAGAATTTATTATGATTTTTCGTGCATTAATAAAGTTTTAATTCCTGTTTTTACAAAATTATATGACTGGATGTCAATGCTGCCATTCAACATTGTAACGAATTCCAGCTAAATAAATGAATGAATGGATGTACGAATGAAATAAATAAATGAATAAATAGATGAATAAATAAACGAATAAATAAATGAATAAATAAATGAATGGATAAATGAATGACTAATGAATGAATAAATTGAATAAATTGAATGAATGAATGAATGAATGAATGCGCGTACTGCAGTTTAAAGAGAACTGGAACATGGCTAAATCTAAACCTGTGGAGAAATACTACTTCCAAAGAAAATGAGAATATGATTATTTTGTTGCTGAAGACAACAGAATTGCTTGTTTACTGTGTCCCATCCAATTTTTTTCTACTCGTCATTTTAATATTAGGGGAGAGTCTGGTAGTATCGGACATCGGGTAATATCGGACAGTGAATTTCTTTCATCTACCGCACGATGATAGTACTGGATTGATATGGTTACGTTTCTGTGATGTCGAATAGAGAAACGTAACCATGTCATTCAGGTACTACCGTATGATGGTAGATGAAAGAAACGCACTGTCCGATACTACCCGATGTCCGATACTACCCGACTCTCCCCTAAACCACATTTCAACAAAGCCCATATAAAGAATTATGGAATGCACGAACTTTAGGGTAAGTTCATTATTACGAACTGTATATTAATTATTTATTTATATACTGCCAAATTAAGGACGTCACTCATTGTGTTCATTTTGAATTGAAATTAATAGTGACTTTGAAGGTTCATTACTTAAATGCTATAAATTAATGTTTCCGTTTAGGTGAAGATAGGAGGAAAGTTTTCGAAAATCTAAAGCAGGCTAGGTGCAAAGAAATCTGAAAGAAACTACCGAAAGAAAATGTATTTGTTTATTTATTTACTCTGGTGACGATAAAAAGGAAGCATTACACTTTAGACAGAGAGAGAGAGAGAGAGAGAGAGAGAGAGAGAGAGAGAGAGGGCGGTGTGTAAGAGACAGAGAGACAAACAGACGGGTAAAAAAATGAACAGAAATTAAGTTTATGAATTAGGCTTACATTGCATACTAAACATTCTTAAGATCGGTGAGTGCATGAGAAGTGCAACATGGGGTTCAAAAGTTTGGAAACTTCTTGGCTAATAACATGGATACGGATATGCGAAACGAAAGTCATGATTACTTTCAGTTTCGCTTTACGTATCTAAATCTCTGGACACAGCAATTAGCCTCTGGTATGAAACCACTTCAGATTTCAGACATTCTGACAGTTTTCAAAGTTTTGGCGATACGAGATTAGACAGTGTTGGCATCTGACAATAGCTCCATCTCGCTCTGCCCTCGCTGTGTTCGACATGCCAGGAAATTGAAGCCACGAGAGTACTCTCTCTCCCTCCCTCACTCACAAATATGATGCCGCTGTGTGTATAGTTATATGAACGAGAAGGAAATTTGGTTGTCAACTTGTCTTCTGATTTTTGCTGTTAAGTCAGCATGAGGCCGGTTGTTACAAGGCTTAGTTACTGACAATCGGAACGGCTAAAAACAGACTATAGCCTACAGCAGTGATGTCAAAGCAAGCGCATTTTTCTGACCTTGACGTCGTGCGCGGGAAGCAAGCGCTAAGTATGGAAAAAGAGAGGGTTGTGTATATGAATAAACAGCCTGTTGGATTAAGAAAACAGTGGTGCACAAACTTCAAACGGAACGTGAAATTTTATGTCGTTATTTTTATATGGCTTCTTTCTCTTTAATATTATCTATATTGTCCGTAAAACAGAAGTACTAACACTGATTTCTTAATATTGCACTTGTGTTTTAAATCTTAATAACATAATAGAGTGTTAAGGAGGAATATTCACTTAAATTCCATAGTAATATAAAATTATACTGTATTAAGTAGATGAAACACATCATTCATAAAGAAAGTGATATTCCAAAGAAAGAGCTTGAGTATGACATGATAAGTTGGAATTTATATTGATGGTATCTTTAGCCTTACAAAAGTAATCAATAAACTAATCAAAACAATATTACAGTACAAAGCAAAGTTACCTAGATACTGTATCTGTTTTAAGTGCAACTAATATTACATAACAAAACTCTTATCGCATTATGCTTTTAAAGTGATATTTGTGAGCAACTTCCTATCATCAGAATATTAAAGTATTTTCTCGAAATCTGCTGAAGCTATAGAGCTGACATTTTTACAACACATGGGCACGTATCTTTTGCTTATGATGTAACAGTAGTTGCTTATCACATGTGCTGAGGTGCACTCGTTATGAGTGACTAGTTGGCCGGGATCCGACGGAATAAGCGTCGTCTTAAATCACTTCGTGATTTACGCATATCATATATATTATTTCAATGTACCGAAGTACATATGATATTTCCATGCAGATATTCTGCGTCATCATACGATGAAAGAGTAATGGAACGGAGAAAAATTCTCTCCGACGCCGGGACTTGAACCCGGGTTTTCAGCTCTACGTGCTGATGCTTTATCCACTAAGCCACACCGGATACAACCCCGGCGTCGAACAGAATTTTGTCTGATTGAGTTCCAACTCTTGGGTTCCCTCTAGTGGATAAAGCATCAGCACGTAGAGCTGAAAACCCGGGTTCAAGTCCCGGCGTCGGAGAGAATTTTTCTCCGTTCCATTACTCTTTCATCGTATGATGACGCAGAATATCTGCATGGAAATATCATATGTACTTCGGTACATTGAAATAATATATATGATATGCGTAAATCACGAAGTGATTTAAGACGGCGCTTATTCCGTCGGATCCCGGCCAACTAGTCACTCATAACGAGTGCACCTCAGCACATGTGTGGACTTCGGTCCTATGTTCATAGACATCTATGACGTAGTGCAGAGGGCGGCCACTAGAGGGAACCCAAGAGTTGGAACTCAATCAGAGACAATTCTGTTCGACGCCGGGGTTGTATCCGGTGTGGCTTAGTGGATAAAGCATCAGCACGTAGAGCTGAAAACCCGGGTTCAAGTTCCGGCGCCGGAGAGAATTTTTCTCAGTATTTGCTTTGTTAATTCATTTCCTTACAAACAATTTCCATGCGAATATTTTCAAAATTTTCAATACACTATCTTCAGTAATACATATATACGGTATATTAGATTTACGTAGGGTAAGGATATTAAATAAATAGGCCTATACCTGAAAATTTCACTTTTCTATACGAAAAGTTGAGAAAATATTTCTTTTGAATAAAAAAATCAAACTTGTGAAAAATAAGCATTAAAATTAAAACTTACATTCTTATACTTGTCAGGCAAACCTAAAAATTAACATGGATACAGTTTTAATAAGTTCTCTTCCCTTTATCTATTGAATCAGTGCTGGCCATCCCTGAATATAGCTCGACCAAGCGGCATATAGGCCTACTACCTCTTTCGTCTGTCTCTTTCCTTTCCGCTGTAAAGCGCTCAGGCTCTTCTGAGCTCTAAAGCGCGCGCTTGCTCCTATGGACATCAATTGACATGCCTGGCCTACAGCCTTTTTTTTATAACAATCTGAGTACAATCAAGACAACTCATAGATATAATACTGCAATCGGATTTATGATTCACAGGAGAGGACACATAATGAAGAATGTGAAAAAACCCACAGACCTTTCTACTGTAGGACTTTATAAAAAAAAAGTACATGTGTAGTCCGGATCAGCTTACTTAACACCCTAAGGTTGAAACCTAACCATTTTTCCCCCATTACTACATATGCTAGTGAATTATGGTGATTTTCTAGTTTGCAGGTTGAATTTTCTTTTGCCAACTTCATTTCGAATGTCGGTACTGAAAAATACTACAAATGGTAGTGATTTTCTAATTGTTATGTTGACAGCAGTGACAGCAGTTATCGGTAGTGCAAATTCTGAAAATTCAAATTGTTCTAGATTTCTGAGCCGATTACTGGAGGCTAGTGAAATTTTAACATACTAATAATTAATTAGTCCCGCGCCGTGGCGTCGCGGTCTAAGGCATCCCGCCTAGGACTCGTGTTACGGAATGCGCGCTGGTTCGAGTCCTCATGGGGGAAGAAATTTTCTAATGAAATTTCGGCCAGTGTATGGGACCGGTGCCCACCCAGCATCGTGATGCACTTTGGCAAGTACGATAGGTAGCGAAATCCGGTTCCGAATACCAGCTATAACGGCTGGGGGGGATCATCGTGCTAACCACACGATACCTCCATTCTGGTTGGATGATCGTCCACCTCTGCTTCGGCATGTGGGCGTGAGGCCAGCAGCCGGCTGGTCGGTCTAGGCCCTTCACGGACTATAGCGCCACGGATTATTATCATTATTATTATTATTATTATTATTATTATTAATATCAGTATTAATGTTAATACATAATAGTTACAGACGTGGACAAATTATTAACAAAATTGACGATTTTTATGATAATAATTCTGTTTACAAAATTTGACTTTTCAATTTAGACTACAGTTGACAATTTTGCATATTTCTATCATTATAGTAGACAGAAATATTCATAAATGTCAACTGTAGTTTAAACTGAAGAGCCAAATTTTGTAAAAATATATAACAAAAATCATTAATTTTGCTAAAAATTTGTAAATATGCAAAAATGTCAACTGCAGTCTAAATTGAAGTGTCAAATTTTGTAAAAATATAAAATAAAAATCTTCAGTTTTGCTAATAATTTCGAAATATCCAAAATGTGAACTGTAGTCCAAATTGAAGAGTCAAATTTGGTAAAAATATATAGTAAAAATCTTCAGTTTTGCTAATAATTTGTAAATATGCGAAAATATCAAATGTAGTCCAAATTGAAGAGTCACATTTTCTAAAAATATACAATACAAATCTTCAATTTTGCTAATAATTTGGAAATACGCAAAAACGTCAACTGTAGTCTGAATTGAAGAACCATATTTTGTAAAAATATATAATAAAAATCTTCAATTTTGCTAATAATTTGTCCACGTCTGTACTTTTATGTATTGCATTGAGTTTTGGTTGTAATTCAAGATTACAGTCAGATAAGTGTAAATAAATGTAATCTTAATATTTGATGTGATACCTGCTCATGGGTAAACGACAGAAATACCATTTCACATGTTAATTAATTTCTCTCGTGTTTAGATTTTTATTACAATAAATAATGCCAAAGAGAGGAAATAACATGGCAGTGACTCCTCTAAGAAAGAAAGCGTGTGCCATTTACAGCACGTTTCAGGAATCTATAGTTCATATATATAATGGAGTGAAGAAAGAAGATAATGAAGAAGGAATTATGCGCACGGAGACAACAATTATAACTAGACTAGCAAAATTATTAGGAGTAAGTATTCTTAAGCATATCGCTCATTTGCTGTAACAGTGACACATCTTAAAAATTGCAAGTTTTTGAGTTGATAATGTAGAAAGAACCGTTATGTCATAAGTGGCTTTAATTGCTCATATTTTCATTTTCTACACACGCGAAAACTCTAAGTAATAATGAATAGCAGATATATTCAAATAAAATGTAACGACGATTTGTGAACTCCCACACCATTATTTCTTAGTGACTTTTTGTGTGGTGGGTCCCTATCATCACGGCATGGCGCGTCCTCAGGTTGCGGATAGAGGACACGGCCTCCAGATATGGAGGGTAGGTGCAAATATATTGAATAAGCAGTCGTGGACAGCCGATAAGGGGTGGTCCTCCAGCTTGAGGGTTGGGCGAAGGGCTAACAACCCATCACCGTAAAAAACAGCTTGTTACGAATCCCTACAATAAGAAT
This sequence comes from Periplaneta americana, assembly GCF_040183065.1. Taxonomy (NCBI): domain Eukaryota; kingdom Metazoa; phylum Arthropoda; class Insecta; order Blattodea; family Blattidae; genus Periplaneta; species Periplaneta americana. The sequence goes on along the minus strand of NC_091129.1, from coordinate 150,890,560 downwards.
ATTTGGGGCTAAACGGGATGAAGTTACAGGAGAATGGAGAAAGTTACACAACGCAGAACTGCACGCATTGTATTCTTCACCTGACATAATTAGAAACATTAAATCCAGACGTTTGAGATGGGCAGGGCATGTAGCACATATGGGCGAATCAAGAAATGCATATAGAGTGTAAGTTGGGAGACCGGAGGGAAAAAGACCTTTAGGGAGGCCGAGACGTAGATGGGAGGATAATATTAAAATGGATTTGAGGGAGGTGGGATATGATGATAGAGACTGGATTAATCTTGCACAGGATAGGGACCGATGGTGGGCTTATGTGAGGGCGGCAATGAACCTTCGGGTTCCTTAAAAACCATTTGTAAGTAAGTAAGAGCTATGCTGACCTATGTCCTTCGCGTTTTAGAATTTACACTTTAATCGATACAATTTGGTAGATATTTAACAACTCAATTAGATTTAACAACTCAAATATCTCTTTTCCAACTCACAGCCTCTACATGTATTCGGTTTTTCAAAAGTAAGAAGTGGCTTTAATTGCTCATATTTTCATTTTCTACACATCCGAAAACTCTAATTAGTCATGAATAGCAGATATATTCAAATAAAATGGAACGACGACCTGTGAGCATCCACACCATTATTTCTTAGTGAGATTATTCATAAAGATAAAAACTGCAAAAGTACGAAATGTTGTATCTGGCGCTCCTCAGAATAATATTAAAATAGAAGAAAATGTGTGCAAGGAAACGTAATTGAATTACAGGTGACAGCATTTCAAGAATAAAATTCCGAGAAGCGTAAATCCGAGAATTCTACCAGTATAACCTGAACGAAGATCGTCACTCAATTCTCTTATCATTCATTACTTACTTTGTCACATTTCTTAAAGGTCATTTCTGGCTGTCAACTCTTTCCTTTACTCATTGTATGAAGACATCGAAAGAGAAAAGGGAAACGAGAAATCATTTCAATGGATGCTTTAGTGTAAGATATGAATCTTGCATATTCAATTCAAAGACATCGCTCTGATTTCTGGAAAAAGAAAAACACTCTCTTTGATCAACGGGTATTCTTGCTGCATTGGTGCAATTGTATACCAAACCATCACTAGAGCCTGAATTTATATGGAAATGGACATATTCAGAACTGATATTTTAAATTATGGATTACCTAGTAGATCAGTGATACCCGAAGTGTGGGTCGCGACTCCCTGGTGGATCGTGTAAAGGGCTTAGAGGGTCGCGAGATGATTAAAAAAAAACATCTTATTAACATAAATTTATGTTGTATTTAGGAGCCTGAATTTTGTCTTCGATACACACATACACCGATATCATTACGAATTTTAAGGAGATTTCTCGCTTTTGTTTTGATGAAAATAATAGACGAGAAACTTATTTTGTATAAATGCGAGGTTGTATAATAAATAAATGAATAAATGAATAAATGAATAAATAAATAAATAAATAAATAAATAAATAAATAAATAAATAAATAAATAAATAAATAAATAAATAAATAAATAAATAAATAAATAAATAAATAAATAAATAAATAAATAAATAAATAAATAAATAAATAAATAAATAAATAAATAAATAAATAAATAAATAACAGCTTCTTTTCCAATCTCGAGGTTTTGCCCCAAAATTGGTCTATGCTCTGTGAAAAGAAGTAGGCTATAGTTTCAACATTCCATCAGTACGTAGGATTACATATTTCGATGAGCCTTTACTTAATTTTTTTTTTGTTTTAACGGATTCAATATCCTCTGTAACTGTCGTAATTGTTTTTCAATTTTTTTCCTGAAAATATTTAATCTCAGTAACTGTCGCATCGTAAGGTACACAGCTAAATTTTCCACGGGTTCAATCAATCAATCAATCAATCAATCAATCAATCAATCAATCAATCAATCAATCAATCAATCAATCAATCAATCAAACACCTGTATCTCCTCATGAGGAGCATAGGGCATTCATAAAGTGCCTCCATCGGACCCTATTTGTAGCCAACTTCTTCACTTCGCTCCATGTTTTCCCCTCCCTAGCAATTTCCTCCAAAACTGTTCTCTTCCATGTATTTTTTGGCCTTCCTCTTGTTCTACTACCATGGGGGTTCCAATCCAAAGCCATTATTTCTACTGCGCCATCTTCTTTCCTGATTGTGTGCCCAATCCAATTCCACTCCACGAGTTCTATAATACACTAGAATTAATCATCGATGGGGTTAAGTACCGGTCGCAAACAAAAGTCTTGTTAGAAAGTGAATCGCGACTTCAAAATATTTCGGAACCACTGTACTAGATATCCATGCTGAAACTGATCAGGAAGAGAAAAAGGAATTGGCAGGGTCAGTGGCTGAGAAGAAACAGCTTACTAAAGGATGCACTGGAAGGAATAGTGAACGGGAGAAGAGTTCGGGGCAGATGAAGCTATCAGATGATTGACGACATTAAAATACACTATCTACCAAAAAGTAATTGGGCACTGTTTTTTCCCCTTTAGAACTTCGTGGTACCACCTCTTGTTGCTATAACAGCAGCCACCCTGTCAGGCATGTTCTCCACTAGTTTATGTAGGATATCCACTGGAATGCGTCGCCATTTCTCTTGTAACATGGCACTCAGTTGGACAGTGGAAGTTGGCCGTATCTCCCGAGACCTCAATCGCCGGTCCAATTCGTCCCAAAGGTGCTCAATGGGATTGAGATCAGGACTCTGTGCATGCCAGTCCAACCGGTGAACATTATTGTCTGCATAGGACTGCATAGTAGCCACCCAAACATGGGGCCAACTTCCAGTGCCCAATTACTTTTTCGTAGATAGTGTATATGGATCATATACGGAAACAAAGAGGAAGGCAGAAAATAGGAAATATTGGAGAAAGCTGGCTTTGCAATGAAAGAACTGCCTTTAGGCTGAACACAAGAATGAATGAATGAATATACTGGATAATTTGTATGGGCCTACGCATTTCTTGCATGAAAGTAACAAATTTGTAGCAATAATTTACTTCCATATTTTTTATTTTTTGATGTGAAACTTTTATACTCGACCTACAAGAGGAGAAAAACTGTAACGTTACAACACGAAAAGTTTTCTGTAAATTCTGATGTCACTCGTGGCACTATGCAAACAAAAGACTATTGCACTTTCTTACATGATCCAGGGCTACTATATTGCATTAAAACTACCACTATAAGGAATAATTTCTGTACTGATAAAGTGTTTGCTACAGGTAACGAATCTATTGCTTGAATGACTATACCCTGTCGAAATTTGTAGGTAGAACAATGAGCTCATATCAGAGACCTGAGTACGTGTGGGCTTAAGCCACTCATAATCCATACTTTACCATTCTATATGTAACGCCACTGTGAAGTTATAAATGTATGCTATGGATCAGAAGAACTAGGTTAGAGTGCAAATAACGTGTGGGAACTTTGTTTCAGAGACCTGAGTATGTGTGGGCTTAAGCCACTCATAATCCATACTTTACCATTCTATATGTAACGCCACTGTGAAGTTATAAATGTATGCTATGGATCAGAAGAACTAGGTTAGAGTGCAAATAACGTGTGGGAACTTTGTTTCACGTAGTAACGTACTTCAACGCCCACAATGTTAAAAATATGGATAAATGAGTGACGATCTACCTCCATAAGAGAGATTTATCTAATTTTAAATAACGACTTTTCTCAAAGGACAGCAGGGATATGGATAAAATAAGTGTTTAAATATAAATTTCAGTGTCATATTTAGAATACGAATTCCAAAAATAAGGACTTTTGTATCTCGGTACACAAACAACTACAAACCAGTGTCCAGTGGTTGAAAACAATGCCGGTGCAGTTTTTGTTGTATACTTTGCCGCTGTCTTCTTAACGCGTCTGTCCAGTGGACCGCGCTCGTCTTTGATCTGTAGCTCTCGAATTAGTCATAGTAGAATGCTTTTCGACAAAGCAGAGACACACGACGGGCAGTTAATTACATGTAGGGTCCATGACAGTGTGTGAGCAATTGTGAGACACAGGCATTGGTGCAGAAGAAAAACCGCATTTACGCACAGGTTTCTACTGCAAGACAGTCAGGAACAACAAAGCAGATGGCAAGGGAGCACCTAAAGATCGCTAGTTCGAACACGAGTTGTTATTTTAAGAATCATTATGGTGTTATATTTACATCACCGTTCTCACTTCTTCCTTTGTAGGCAGTATTTGCTTAAAGTAATCATAACTATAAAATATTATGATAACCTTCACAATTTTACGTCTCATTTATTTAGCTTTATTTCAATCCATTCTCCAGTATGGAATTTTAGGGTGGGGAAATGCTTGTAATTCTAATCTCACTCCACTAATACTTATTCAGAAAAGAATAATTAAAATATACCTTAATAAACCAATTGATTACTCATCCGAGCTTTTGTTTACTGATTTTAATGTTTTGAAAACTAAACAGATTTATTATATTGCCTTATTAATCTTCATACATAAAAACCGTAATAAATTCAAATTGTATCTTCATAAATATGGAACTAAAAGATCCGATTTTATACGACTAGAGGAACCAAAGTGTTTTACAAGCACAGCTCTGAGCCATGGTACCTACTTTGGTCCAAGGTTATACAATAAAATAAATTGATAAATACCAAATTTGGAAAATTTTAGTATCAGGAATTTCAAAAATAGCGTTAGGAATTTAATTTTTAAAGAATATATATTGATTTAATATGTATATGTATTTGTATGACTTAAATTGTTAAAATTTAAATTGTATTTTTAAATTTAATTTATTCCTGTAATTTTTTTTCTTGACCCGGTTTGTGTCAAAAAATTATCTTTGTGTTTATCTTTGTGTTTAGATATCTCCCTGAGCACGAGTTTTTTACTCCTTCAGGGAAGAACTAAGATTGTATTTTTGTCAATGTTACTTTATTAACAATAAACAATTCTCATCGTCAGAATAATAATTATCATCATCAGTCTCAACATCGCCATAGTCATCATTATCCTACTCATACTCACTTTCAGTTTCATTGTAAAATATGATACGCGGAGACTAAGACGAAGGCGGTAAATACAGCCATCGAAACTTCGTCTTGAAGAAAACTATATAATATAATATAATATAATATAATATAATATAATATAATATAATATAATATAATATAATATAATATAATATAATATAATATAATATAATATAATATAATATAATATAATATAATATAATATAATCATTATTGTGCCCCATTCTCACGCGTCCCGAAGTTTGTTGTTTACAGTTGTTTGTAACATTACAGCGACACTACAGGTTGTCAGTGTCTTGTGTTTATTATTAGGAACACTGGGGTGAAAATTGTTTACGACATAGTGCTTCAAAATCACTTTGAAATAGTGATCGATAAGATAATAGAAGGTCAGAAAACAGACAACTAGCACTGTAACTTTTCAATATTCTAATGTGACAAAATATATTGTTATCTCTATGCATATATGTTATGATAAATTTCAAAAATAATATTTTAACTATAACAAATAGACCTAAGTTTCATTTCTTTGTATTCCAAAGCAAATCGTTGTATCTATCTAATATAACTCTATAAATGTGAAATTTATTCTATCTGAAATAAATGGAGAAGATAATATCCTTAAGAAAATATAATACTGTATAATATAATATAATATAATATAATATAATATAATATAATATAATATAATATAATATAATATAATATAATATAATATAATATAATATAATATAATCAAATCACGTGTGATGGTTTTGAATATACCTATTAATAAATTAATCGATAACTCTTTGTGATAATCCCAGTTATGTGATCAGGGTTGACAACATTAGCTTTTCAAATCCTTGTCGATCATCTTCTGTATATCGATAACTATCGTTTTGTAACCCATTAGATAGCATCGCGTTTGATTTTCTGGAATGGCAACTGAAGAGTACAGAAGTGTCGTAAATTCATGTTAAAGTATAGAAATTGTAATTGTATTTATAATATATGATATAGTAATAGCGAATTTACTGTATCTTATGTATTCTGCGCTGCTGCTTTTCTCGGGGAAGTCTAGTTTTATAAAGTAATCGAAAGAGAATCTTTAGGGATTTGTTTGTTTGTAAGTGTAGTTCTGCATACAACTTTAGAAATGTGGATAAATTATTCACATTTGTTGCTATTTAAAGCTTTTTGGGGTGTAATTGTCTTTAACTGCCTTTTCTGCGACTCAACACCAGCATCTCCTCATATTCATACACATCATCATGGAGAAAGAGAAGAAGATGGAGGTTATAGCCCTAGAGACAAAAATCACAGAGCATCATTCAGAATTTGATCATTAAGCAATATTAGGTATGTTAAGTAGTTGGGAGTAGTTCTATGACTTGTATTTAAAGATATTGTAATAACACTGCAATTGACAATATTTCTGTTTCATGTATGGCATGTATAGTAGAAACGCCCACTTTTGCATTCATTGTAATAAATATATAATATAATATAATATAATATAATATAATATAATATAATATAATATAATATAATATAATATAATATAATATAATATAATATAATATAATATAATATAATATAATATAATATAATATAATATAATATGTAACATAACATAATATAATTATATTATATTATTTTATAATATGTAACATAACGTAACATAATACAGGGAGATCATTTTATTTTTACTTGCATTTTTATTGTACCTGCATTTCTGAATGTACTTCACTCCAACCCCTTCACTAATAATGTCATTGCTCCCGTCAGACACACAAACTTACGGCCGCTGTTGCATTCGAAGTCTTCAAGCAGTGAAGTAAACACTGCAGTGTAATAGTGTGTTTCATAAATATGATTGCGTTTTCCATAGAAGAAAGAACCTATATTAATAATATCATACTAAAAAATTATATTCAAGAAACGATAAATTCAATTTCAGAGAATATGCTTCAAAATGTTTTTAATAATATGCGTACTGAATTGAAGCCTGCATTGTAATGAACGGCAACCATTTTCAGCAACTCGTTTAAAAATTCAGATTAGCTTTTTTTGAATTGAGGTGGCTAGAAGCAAAGGAATGCTAGTGACATTTGTAATAACATGAGTTAAGTGCATCCAGTGTAAGCAAAAGTATCTAAAATTTTAGTAGCAAAGGGATATTTTAATTGCATTACACATTAAAATGTAAATAAAAAATTTCACCGATTTTACGAAAGCTTAAATATTTAAACCCCATTTTCTCAAAAGTAACTTAAGTGCACTTACAGCCCTTTACTTATGACCTCCTCAATTTAAATGCACTCTCTATATTGTATGATAACATCAATAATTAATATGCTAAATAAAGTAGACATTACATAACGAACATAGCCGCCTGAAAAGTTGAGTTTTTGAAAAAAAAATGTTACTACTCTACTGTATTTTGATAAATTCCGTAAAAGTGATTATCAAATTGAAAATCGTAATATCGTATTTCCCTACAACATAAATGGATACACTACTTTCTCTCCTCCTATACCCAGTAAATGATTTGTTTACATATTGCACTAGTAACATCAAACTCCTGTAATGAAAGGGGGCAACGGTGTTTCCGAGTATAGCCAGGTTAATGTTAAAAATGTTGGTAAAAATAAAGTGATGTCCCTGTATAATTAGACTTCACAGTAGTGTAGTTATTGTAAATAGTCATTTTTTGTCAATTTCTTTAAGTTTTAAGTATTTTTATATATATAGGAGTACAGTATATAGGTACTGCAGCAAAATATTTGTTCCTAAACATGGCACCAATTCCTTCCCCAAGTATCTATGAGAATCAAGGATATTTCACTACAGCATTTGTCCTTGTATACTGGGGAGTCTCTGCTCAATTGCAATTGAAATCGGAGTTCAAGTTGAGAGAAGGTAGCAGCACTTGTTATAATTTGTCACTAAGCGCTGTTGTATTTAGCTTTGCTCGCAGTAGTGCTCTTCTAGACGTGCTTATTCACTATAGAGCAGTGCTGCCAAGCACAGCACGCCTCTCCATGTCGTAGCACCTGTTAGGCTCTCCATTACATCACTAGACAATGGATATCGCCACTGATGCTTAGTTGTGTTGTACAGAGTGATTTATATAGAACTGACACATTTCTTTCATTAATTGTTTCAAAACGAATTGTGATAGCGACAACTTATTATACCTAAAATGTAGAGGAATTTTGGGAGATTATTTACCTCTATAGCAAATGTTGAAAATGTCCTCCATCCTGCATAAGGCACAACTCAACACGTCGTTCCATGTTACTGGCCACTCGTTGGAGGACTCTGTTATCAATAGCTTGAATCTCCTGTGTGATGTTGTGCTTCAGATCGTCCAATGTCTGGGGACGTGTGGCGTAAACCCTGTCTTTTAAGTAACCCCATAGAAAGAAGTCCGGCGTTGTCAAATCCGGAGATCTCGGCGGCCACAGGTTCCTGGAAATTATTCGGTCGTCAAAGAAACTTGCAATTAGTTCCATGAATTCATTTGATGTATGGCATGTAGCGCCATCTTGCTGAAAATATCCTTGACTCAGCTCTATATCGTCCAGTTGCTCAACAAACTCAAAGACACGCGTCTTAATGATTTGTTGGGTGACTGCTCCAGTCGTGCTCTTACGTCAACAACAACCGTGGGAAGCCTAGATGAACGATGCTTGCCCTTTTTACTCACCAGAGATCCAGTTGTTTCCAATTTGTATACCAGCCCCAGTATTGTGTTTCTTTTGGGAGGATTGCGAACACCAAATTCTGTCTGGTATGCCCTTTGAGTAGCTGTAATTGAATTCGTAATCCAGTATTGCTTCACTAGGAAGAGTCGTTGATTTAAAATGTACTGCATTTTCACGTTGACACAAAATGTCGAAAACAGCTGCCAACAATAGGAATAAAACATAAACATCTGTGCATCTAGTGCTGCCAACAATAGGAATAAAACATAAACATCTTCGCATCTAGTGGCAAGGAATCGAAACTCCAGAACATTCTGCTTAATTTGGTGCTAAAATTGGGTCAGTGCTGCCAAAAATAGGAATAAAACATAAACATCTGCGCATCTAATGACAAGGAATCGAAACTCCAGAACATTCTCATTAATTTGGTGCTAAAATTGGGTCATTGAATGAATATCCAACGGAATAATTAAAGAAAGAAATGTGTCAGTTCTATATAAATCACTCTGTATAATCCTCTTTGCGTTGATACATTTCTCCTTCGTACTATATGTCCTCTAAGTATATTGTTCTGTACCTTCCTTCAGTGACTTATCTATTCTGTCCTCTTACATACTGCAATGTATTTGTTCTTAAATTTATAGTGATGTTCATATAATATATTAGGTTATGCAAATCTAGCTTCCAGGTAAAGTTCTCTGTGAAGCAGACTTCAATAATTTCGAGGGAAAAATTGTTCCGGGTCGGTTATTGATCCCGGGGCATTTAGCTGAACGCACCAACGCTCTAACCGACTGGGCTACCCAGAAACTTCACCCGACACCGTCTCAATATTTCCCTTTGTATCCACATAACTTGAGTGGGCTGACAAGATACCAGAAACCCACCTCGAGTGCACACAAACTCTGTGTGACTTGAAATTATGGTTTTCTGTTAGCGTACCTACAGTACCGTATATTCTGTAGGTATACTGTAAGCTGGTGGTGCGTTGAGCCAAAGATCCCGGGGTCAATACTCGGCACCGGAACAATTTTTTCCTTAAAATGATTCATATTTAGTTTATATTATATTTTTATTTTAGTAGTTTATTTTACGACGCTTTATCAACAGCTCAGGTTATTTAGCGTCTGAATGAGATGAAGGTGATAATGCCGGTGAAATGAGTCCGGGGTCCAACACCGAAAGTTACCCAGCATTTGCTCATATTGGGTTGAGGGAAAACCCCAGAAAAAACCTCAACCAGATAACTTGCCCCAACCGGGAATCGAACCCGGGCCACCTGGTTTCGCGGCTAGGCATGCTAACCGTTACTCCACAGGTGTGGACTATATTATATTATATTATATTATATTATATTATATTATATTATATTACATTATATTATATTACATTATATTATATTACATTACATTATATTATATTATATTATATATTGAGTAAGACTGATCCATCCCTAGCATCATATATCACCTCTCTCAAATCCATTTCAATATCATCCTCCCATCTACGTCTCGGTCCCCCCAAAAGTCTTTTTCCCTCCTGTCTCCCAACTAACACTCTTTATGCATTTCTGGATTCGCCCATACGTGCTACATGCCCTGCCCATCTCAGACGTCTGGACTTAATGTTCATATGTTCATATGTGAAGAATACAATGCGTGCAGTTCTGCACTGTGTAACTTCATCCCTTTTAGTCCCAAATATTTTCCTAAACACCTCATTCTCTAACATTCTTCACCTCTGTTCCTCTCTCAAAGTGAGAGTCCAAGTTTCACAACCATATAGAACAACCGGTAATATAACTGTTTTATAAATTCTGCCAGCGTTTTAAGAGCAGACTGTATGGCAACCGAATAATTAGAAGCATTTCCCATATTTATTCTGCGTTTAATTTACTCCCGAGTGTAGTTTATATTTGTTACTGTTGCTCCAAGGTATTCAAATTGCAAAGGATAAATTTTCAATTTTTATATTTCCATTTCGTACAATAATCCCGTCACGAGACATAATCATATACTTTGTCTTTTCGGGATTTACTTCCAAACCTATCTCTTTACCTGTTTCAAGTCAAATTTCCGTGTTTTCCCTAATCGTTTGTGTATTTTCTCCTAACATATTCACGTCATCCGCATAGACAAGAAGCTGATGTAACCCGTTCAATTCCAAACCCTGCCTGTTATCCTGAACTTTCCTAATGGCATATTCTAGAGCGAAGATAAAAAGTAAAGGTGATAGTGCATCTTCGTGCTTTAGCCCGCAGTGAATTGGAAAAGCGACACACAGAAACTGGTCTATACGGATTCTGCTGTACGTTTCACTGACACACATTTTAATTAATCGAACTAGTTTCTTGGGAATACTATATAAAACGTCTCTCTTATCAGAGTCATATGCCTTTTTGAAATCTATGAATAACTCATGAATTGTGCCCCTATACTATTTTTTTTCTCCAATATCTGTCGAATACAAAAAAATTTGATCAATAGCCGATGTATTACAGCTAAAACCACTGATGATCGCCAATAATTTCATTTACATATGGACTTAATTTTCTCAAAAGAGTATTGGACAAAATTTTGTACGACTTCAATAAAAGTGACATTCCTCGAAAGTTATTACAGCTAATCTTTTCCCCCTTCTGAAATATAGGTACAATTATTATGGACTCCTTCCATTTCTGGTACAATTTCCTTTTCCCGAATAGCAAGTACAACTTCTCCATTTCACTCCATTTCCTCTCGCATTAATTCTGGTGAATTTGATCGATACCTGAAATTATTATTATTATTATTATTATTATTATTATTATTATTATTATTATTATTGTTACTATTATAGTTATTATAAATACTATGCAATGTCTTGTTTTCAAAACAACAAAAGGGAGAGGGTAGTCGCTCGCTCGATACACCTGACTGAGTTCGGAGGTTAATCAAGTGAACTCTGAGGACTTACAATTAGATTGTCCATCTCCCGCTCCACCTATCTCGTTGTCACCTATACACTTCAGAGTTGATATCTCTCCCAAGCATCACCGCTAGCAGACAAAGCCACCACAGACTCTCAAGCGAGGGGGTGGCCTTGTCTCTTTAGTGCGATCCCACCTCTGCCACCAGGTCAATATCATGGATGCTTCACGTCTGCACAGCAAACCAAAGTGTTCCGTAGTCAGACAGGCTATCAGCATTTTCATCTGATTATAAGAACAGACGCATGCACTAAAGAATCTTGATTGACCGCACGAGGACTCTTTTCCAGACACTCTATCAGCCAGGTTCATGTGCAGGCGTCAGATTTCGCTTCATGAACGTGACATTTCGCTTGAAGGACGTTAAGTTAAATCTGCGAACTTTCTAAATCTCTCATTAAAACCATAATTACTGTCTCAATAACAGGGGCCAGTGAGCCATTGCACCACCAATGAAAGAAACAAAAATAATATCCTAGAAAGCAATTGTAATAGTTTATACATTTTATTCGTATTTCATTTGAACGAGCGCGCGCACATATCCGGACGCACTCTTGCAGCGCTTTTCCGAACTTTGGAGCCACTTCGCTGAGATACTACCTGCGTCCATATAACATTGTACAAAAGGCTACTGCTTCTACAGTCTTACTAATAAACCGTGTATAGTTTTTATACGAGACTTATGCAGAGTTGAGACAGAAAACGTTACTAATAAACCGTGAATAAGCTAAGGACGTATAAACAGGCTGTAACTATACAATGGGAATTGCTTTGCAGTAGTTATATACACGAAACCCCTTGTTTAAGCGTTGTATATAGGGAAAAAATGGCCGCCCCTCTAACAGCTGTTCGTATCGACTGTCATTTTATGATGATGTTTACCTTGTAACCACAGAAGAACAAACCAAAGATCATAGAATTATTAGAGTAATATTGCTTTAGCTTGTACTCTTTGACCAAAATGTAGTGTGGTAATCGATTAGAGCCAGTTGTACTATCGATATTTAACACGCCATACTAGAGCGCTCTACCGGATCCAGTAGAGAACCTCAGATATTCTATTACCTTTCGTAACGAAGTAATGACGAAACTATGACGTAGCTGTGTAACAGTTATACTGTTATACACGACGTATGTAGTGATTATTAGTAAGGAATTTACACACGACTTAAAAACGAGCTACTCATTGTATAAGTATAAGACAGTTAAACGTCTGTATATAGAGTTTTTATTAGTAAGACCGCTAGTTTATATGCGTTTCTTATGGCAGACTTTGAGCCGAATTCAGTTTGACTCAGTAGTTAATATTCCGCCCGCTAGAGCACAGTAATGCAGAAATTTCGCTAGATGGCAGGGTTGTGGGAGACGTTATTTGTCTATGAGTTAGAGTCCCGCGCCAAATGTTAATGTAATGTTGCGAATTCAAAACTAATGCACATAACTTGGATTTGAATGTGTAAATTATTATCCATGTAGCTATATTGAACGCAGAGATAGTCATGGTTCTTTTTAGAAAGATAAATATATTTTTTTTCATATTATGTAAAACTGTTTGTTAATGTTGTTTAATATTTGTTTTATTTTGTGGCAACTAAATATCGGTACACTGTTGCTATAGTATTGATGCCTCTGTTAACGATACATGAGATCTATGCAGCACATAAACACGTGTTATTCAGGGCGCTGCCTTGGATTCATTGGCCTGTTAAATAAAGTGCAAACGTGTTTGTTTATTATCTATGCCATTGTTTATCTCGTGTGTTTTTGCCAGTAATTTTACTAGTTATAAAAGTTATTTGTATTTGACTAACAATACTGTGAAAGTTTTGATTGCCTGTATCTGTAAATTTCGTTGTTAGTTTCGGAAATGTTATTGTAACTGTTACTAGGTACATTATTAACTGTACACCTGGTAAAATAGCTGGTTTAATTAATGTGTTTTATTTAATATAATGCAAACGTGAACTGCGATTATTAATTTCACTAGGGTAATTTGCGTACAACGCTTTTCATTTTCGGCACCACCACCAGAATGTCTCACCGGCCGCCACTGCTCAATAATATAATAAAGACTAGGGGAGACTGTTGTACCTTTAGCATAGTGTACCTTTGTACATTTTTTGTTTTTAAATTTTTGCTAGTACCTAGAGGACTCAAAATGAAGTAGATTGTAGAGAAAGTCACTAAGAAGCTCTGGTCGTAGTTTCGGTTTGATTTATTGCAAAGTGTGAGTTCTGTGAACAAAACAATTTTTTTAGTACCAAAAGTAAACATTTCGTTCATTGGTATATGTTATCTAACATAAAACCAGATTGCATTTGTTACCATCCATTAAGTACAATGTGTCCCCTATCATCTCGTGAGTAATAACATATTTTAATTTCCATGATTTATTCGAATCTATAGTTTTGGGAGCCACATTTGTTTAAACGTGCACCCTCTTGTACCTTTGAACACAGAACATCTTGTACCACGGAAGATGTTCCAAGGTACATAATACTATTGGTTTTTGTTTTTATTTTATTTTAATATCATGCCACGAACTAAATCTGGAATTTAGAGGCCCCCAATTGATCCGGATGCCTTGAAGAAAGCTGTTGGAGCAGTTATTGCTTCTCCAGGAAATAAAATCTCAATCAGAGCAGCCTTCTCTGGTTTATGATTGCAAATACATTTTAAATAAGATTGTCAGTTCTTACAACTATATTCACACCTATATTACATGTGTTCCAACTTACGAGAGGGTATGTTCTAAGGTACATGAACCTGTTGTACCTTTGAACATATTACATTTTATTTTTTCCATCCTTAATAGTTGTGTAGAACAATAAAATATATACACGAAGTTGTAAAAGAATCTTCAATAATTATTTAAAGTATTTTTTAATTTAAAAAATATAATTTCCCAAAATAAAAAAAAATAAAATGTAAGAAGTGTTTAAAGGTACAACAGTCTCCCCTACTACTTCCCCAAAAATGTTTCTTTTTTACTCTAAATTAACTGTCTGTACATGAACTGAAATATTTCACTGCACTAACCCTTTTTACCCTTCTGTATAAGGATAAATGGGGTCAGTGTTTAAGGCAAATCTGGTCACAATTTTTCCCTCTACATAGTCTACCTGCACGGAACGTTAAAATCAATATTGAATTGATTTAATTTAACACTTTACACCTTCCACAAACAAACACTGTTTTCTTTTCTGCACCAACGAACTGTGTTGCACTGTAGTTCAAAACCACATGCGTACAGTTTCAAAATTCTAAACACAATTTCAGTTTCTTTTTCTGGAGTAAACGTAGTTTGACGGCCTTTACTTTTCAAGTGGTTGTCATGGCCACTTTGAAGACGTCATTGAAGACATGAATGGGGAACTCCTAACAACTCAGCAGCATGACGTTGGCCTCTTCACTCGCGAAATGCTTTAATAGCCTTCTGCGTGTCGTTCTCAGTCCACGAATTTGACGTTTTCCTCTTACATTTAACCATCTATCACAAAGAACTGAAAATAAATACTTAATTTGAGTGGACTGATTTGAAACATGTTGACCCTATTTGTCCGATATTACTGATCCTATTTAACCCTAATTTAGAACTTTTTTGCGCTAGAGGTTGGTAGTACTTGAATTCTGCTTCGACGAAGGCGTTAATAGCCATAATCTCTTCTAGAAAGCCTGAACTTAATGTTGAAAGTTAATCGCACAAATTCTCTGCAATAGTTGTTGTGAAATAATAAAGGAACCGTGAAGCATTATTTAAAATGTATAAAATACTCTTAACTCACCTTTATATTCTCTCTATTCTTTTATTGTGAACACAAAGAATACACGCACCAGCTAGCATCAATGGCACTCAACGTGTACAGGAAGTTCTCTTCCTGACCAGTATATGGTAGCACTTGCTTGAACTGGTTTACGGTTGAATATGGAGACAGGGTTTTGAAATTGACCCGATTTAACCTCTGACCCTATTTAGACTGAGTTACGCTAATGTACAGTTCCTATGGTTTGTTGACTTATTAAGAAAGAAGACAGACGACAACTGTCAAACTAGAGGCAAGACACGAGAGGAGGAAACGTTAACTAATGGTGGCACAGTTAACTTAATCAGTGCTGCCAACCGGAATTTATGTGTACGTAGTTATCATAGAGCCTGTCTCTGTGGCGGTCTGCAGACTTTGTTGAAAAGTGACAGAAAAGTCTGTAAATTAAGATGATGTACCTCGTTTGTGTAAAAAATAAAAAATAAGATTTATAACAATGGGTTGCTCATGACTTTCAGCATGACCCCCGTAATAAACCCAGACAATGTTATATGTGTTTTAACGGTGTGAAATCTATGCCTCAACTGCAACACCCCTACTTGTCTGTTAAATTCCTCAGCGGGATGTTTGGCAAGAAAGCGGAAAGCCATTCTACCAAATCTGATTGTTAATACATAAAATTCTCTTCACTTTAAAATTAAACAGTTTTGTAATTATTTCTGTAACGTATTATGTAACAAGAAGTAAACGGAACTTATGGACACATTACACTAAATAAAACTTAGCAATGATACGCAATAAAGTTATAATGTAATATTTCACTGAGCTACATACACTGAAATAGAAAACCCGAACAAACATTACGACCTGGTCTAGATCGAAAAGGCATTGACTATGCCGTATTTCGCTTTGTTGTGAAAAGTTGTGTAAACTGTGAAATGTTCGTTATCGGTTGTAATAACTGTAAATGGCTAAAATACAATAATTTGAATAATAATATGGGACAAGGAGACGTTTGTGGCACTATAAATATTGTAAGAAAAAGAAGTCAGAGTTATCCTTCTTCCGAAAGATCCAGGAAGGTGAGTTTATAAAATGTAATATATGCTTTATGAAAATAATATATACATCTTATGTATTTCATATTTCCATAGTGGAAGGAAGGTGTTAATTTTTTTAAAAGAACACGATATCGAAAGTAGGTACAATACATTCTATCGTCTGCTAAGGAAAGGTCTGTGATAAGGCGATAGTAGCGATCCTGGTGGTTAGCAACTATCTATGGATGCATATTTCAACTGTCTACGTTTGCATATTTAGTAAGTATTGAGCTTCGTGACTGTAGTACAGGGACATCATTTTATTTTCACTTGCATTTTTATTGTACCTGCATTTCTGAACGTACTTCACTCCCACTCCTTCACTAATGTCCTTGCTCCCGTCAGACACACAAACTTACGGCCGCTGTTGCATTCGAAGTCTTCAAGCAGTGAAGTAAACACTGCAGTGTATAGTGTGTTTCAGAAATATGGTTGCGTTTTCTATAGAAGAAAGGACCTATATTAATAGTATCGTACTAAAAAAATTATATTGAAGAAACGATAAATTCAATTTCAGAGATTATGCTTCAAAATGATTTTAATAATATGCGTACAGAATTGAAGCCTGCATTGTAATGAACGGCAACCATCTTCAGCAACTTGTTTAAAAATTCAGATTAGCTTATTTTGAATTGAGGTGGCTAGAAGCAAAGGAATGCTAGTGACATTTGTAATAACATGAGTTAAGTGCATCCAGTATAAGCTAAAGTATCTAAAATTTTAGTGGCAAAGGGATATTTTAATCGCACCACACATTAAAATTTAAATAAAAATTTCACCGGTTTTACGAAAGCTTAAATATGTAAACCCCATTTTCTCAAAAGTAACTTAATTGCACTTACAGCCCTTTACTTATGAGCCCCTCAATTTAAATACACTCTCTATATTGTATGTTAACATCAATAATTAATATGCTAAATAAAGCAGACATTACATAACGAACATTGCCGCCTAAAAAGTTGAGTTTTTTTTTAATGTTACTACTCTACTGTATTTTGATAAATTCCGTAAAAGTGAGGATCAAACTGAAAATCGTAATATCGTATTTCCCTACAACTACTTTTCTCTCCTCCTATACCTAGTAAAATGATTTGTTTACATATTGCACTAGTAACATCAAACTCCTGTAATGGAAGGGGGCAACAGTGTTTCCGAGTATAGCCAGGTTAATGTTAAAAATGTTGGTAAAAATAAAGTGATGTCCCTGCATATAGTAGACTTTGCTACAACTGTATGCATCGGTAAGCTACCCCTTTTAGGTATGCAGTGTGCTTTACTGCTAGCCAACGGAGTAACAACAACCTGTGAACGTGAACAGTACAAGGCTGCATGACATGATGATGGGGCACCAGCGAGGCTCAGACGGTAGAGCGTTTGCTTGCTGATCCGAAGTTGAGTGGGTTCCATTTGCTCTTGAGTTGACTACCTGGTTGAGTTTTTTACGAGGTTTTCCCAACCGTAAGACGAATGCCTTACTAATCTATAGCGAATCGTAGGTCTCATGTCGACAAATATCTCCTCATCACAAATTCCATCGACACTAATAAAACATCGTTAAATAACCAAGCAAAAAAAAAAAAAAAATGTATATGATGATGGAATGGAACTTAACCAACCCCTGCAAGGCAGGGTTATGAATTATTTATCTCACCTTGAGCCCAACACCTGATCACTCGTTCGCTCATGAGAGGGTTGACAGTTCAGCTCACGAACGATTTCGTACAAGAGATGTTTGAGCTCGTTGCGTAACGCATCGAAACTCTTTAATAGTCTAATGATTAATAATAAATAGTCTAATAACGAAAATTGACAATTATTCAAGTGAACCTTCAATTATTAATATAGGTGTTCCCCAAGGCACAGTTCTAGGCCCTATTCTATTTTAAATATATACCCTTATTAATGACTTATTAAAAATTGACGTACAACAAAACAATGGTGATCACTATTCTTATGCAGATAACACAGTTTAACTTTTTTGTGGAAAAACTTGGTATGATGCATATAATAATTCAAATAATTGACTTAAACTAATAAAAAAATGATTTGACATAAATTACCTTTCTATCAACGAAATTAAAACCATAATTCTAACATTCTCATTATCTGAAAAATGTAACAAACCTCCTACATTTATATTAAGTACAAGGCGTACCCGTGCGCACCGCTGCACCCGTTAGAAATAAATATAAAGTAATTACATAATTAAAATAGGACATTTGAGCCAGGGAACATTCGTGTTTGATAGAAGGATAAATCGTTTAATCTGTTATTTAATTTAAATTGGATCCAAATAATTAAAATGCGATCATTTTGGTCCAGAGACACTCATTTGGTGCAATGACAATTCCTTTAACATGTTTCTTAATTTTTATTACATGCAACCATAGTTTAATGAAGATTGACATCATTTAGATTTAATGTGTATATTTTATTTTACTTGTTATAGGTTTCCATTGAATTATGCTAGTAACTTAATTTTAACCCTTGTTTTCTACGTATTCAGTAAATGGCGCTTAGCCCACTATGGTTCTGAACCCTTCAAATAACTTAAATTATATTAGGGCCTATATAATATTACATATTATATTATATTATATTATATTATATTATATTATATTATATTATATTATATCAGAAGTTACTGTATAACAGTATAGCATTATGTCCATCTAGAGAAACTACACTTTCCAATGGTGAAATAATTAATTATACAAATCGGTTAATTTAGCTTCCGATATTACTACATACAACCACAGAAATAGGCTATCTTTCATAGTTTTCGATTGTTGCTGTCCAAGGCTGTTATAGACGAGGTCATTTGTTTTTTAATTCATTACACGGCCTTAGATGGCAGTTATTTTAATTTTAAAACTCATTTATCTCATTAAATATCAGCCCTATCAAAATTTTTCAAGGAATAAAACTTATCGGAAATTATTTTTAAATAAACTTTTGTTATGTAACATTTTTCACAAACATCAATAATAAGCGAGATATTTCGATTTATTTAATTCAGGCCCCCTTATAACCGCCCTTTTAAATAATGTATTTTGAATGCCATGTAGCCTAAAATCTAAGTTACAACGAACTTAATTTTATTCCAATTTTCATCGAAATCCGTTCAGCCATTATCGCGTGAAAAGGTAACAAACATACAGACAGACAGACATACAAACAAAAATGTCAAAAAAGCTATTTTCGGTTTCAGGGTGGTTAATTATATATGTTAGGACCAATTATTTTTGGAAAATGGAAAAGTACCAGAAAAATTTCGGCTACAGATTTATTATTAGTATAGATTAAATTACATAATTCTGATTGTTGTCTTATACAGTGTAAATGTCCGATTATTAAAGAGTCCTCTGAAGTTAGGTATTTAGGCATAATTTTCAAGTATCATTTAAAATGGAACGAACACATTAATTATCTTTGTAAAAAATTACGTAAAATCGTAGATTATTTTGTTTTATTGAGGAATTACTTGTCAATAAGTTTTTACTTACTTACTCACTTACAAATGGCTTTTAAGGAACCCGAAGGTTCATTGCCGCCCTCACATAAGCCCGCCATCGGTCCCTATCTGTGCAAGATTAATCCAGTCTCTATCATCACACCCCACCTCCCTCAAATCCATTTTAATATTATCCTCCCATCTATGTCTCGGCCTCCCTAAAGGTCTTTTTCCCTCCGGTCTCCCAACTAACACTCTATATGCATTTCTGGATTCGCCCATACGTGCTACATGCCCTGCCCATCTCAAACGTCTGGATTTTAAGTTCCTAATTATGCAATAAGTTTATTACGCACAATATGTTCAACTTTATTTCAATCGGTAATTATGTATGGAATTATAGGATGGGGTAGCTCATTTAAATCCAATTTTAATCCACTTTATTTATTACAGAAGTAAATAATTAAAATATGTCTTCATAAACCTATTGATTTTCCATCTCAAAAATTGTTTTTAGGCTTAAATGTTCTTAACATTAGACAAATTTATTATATTGTATTAATAAATTTCATACATCAGAATCGAAATAATTTTGAATTGTATTCTCAGAGTTATGAAACAAAAGGTATGAATTCTTTAAGATTGTTTGAACCAAAATGCAACACTGCTACAGTATTTAATCATAGTAGTAATTTAGTCCCAAGAACATATAACAAATTTATATTTAAATATACTAATCTTGCAAATTCCAGTAATTCTAGTATTAAATTTAAAAAGTTATGTATGGATTTTATAACAAATTGAAAAATTGTAAATTTAAATTTATATACTGTAATTGCATAGTAGACATAAGACAAATTGTATTGTATAATTATTAATTCCAATTCAGGAATCCGCCCTTGAGCACGAGTTCTCGTCTTTCAGGGGCGAGCTAAAGTTTTTTCTGTATATATTATATGTTATGTTATAATTATTAGAAAAAATAATAAATAAATAAATAAATAAATAAATAAATAAATAAATAAATAAATAAATAAATAAATAAATAAGTAAATTTAGGAATCAGAAAGATAACAGGAGGGATAGGCTTTAGAAAAGGTAAACTATATACTCTCACCCCCTTATTAACCCTATAGCATCTATTAACTGATGCGGTTACTTGTAAACAATGTGACTCTGAAACTTGTGTTCAGGTCACTGCCCAGCGACAGTCCTGATATATTGTATTTTTATATATTTTGAAGATTGGCTAATTAATATTAACCCGGCACAATCACATTCATACAAATTTCCAGTCTTTAGACACCCAGGCAATTTTTCTTCTTCAAAAATATTTTACCGAGAGCATAGCCCGTGAATCGAACCCGGGACCTCCAGATCTACAAATCAGCATGCTAACTAACATACAGCGGAGGCAGTCGAGTTTAGCTATGTGGATTGAAATACTTCACAATTAAAAAATGAACGCTGTGCAATCAAAATCAATTAATTTAATTATGTATGCTAGAAAACAAAAAGATGCCTTATGAATACTCGAAAACAAAATGAATTAAAATTTCACGGAGTAATGACAGCTCCTAAATTATTGTACTGCGCAGAATTTTGGACAATAAAATAGACGAGACTAAGTTCTAAGCGACAGAATTTAAATTTTTAATTTTTGTTTTCGGTTTTACTCTAATAAATAAGTAGAGAAATGGAGATATCAGAAGGGAACTGGAAGCAACATGGCACTCGAATTACATCAACCTATAAAAATATATTGTTATGCAAATATAGTTAGGCCCTAAAGGAGGACTATAGGCTTAAATAAATTGTTCGGGAGTAATGTAGCTACTTAATAATATTGCTATTACCTTATTAGCACAGAATACCACGTTCCACGTTTGGTATTCTTGATTCCTTAGCCGACCATTAGATGGCAGCACGCGTCCTATTTATGTGCTACATACATTTTAAACCGATTTACTCTATCCGTATTTTCGTTCCTGATATACAAAGACTTTCATTTCACAACACTGTTTCTCATATTTCACATATATTTTATTGATTTAATTCCTACTTTTCTTTTACTTCGTATAATTATTTATTTCCCTGAGACCCTCAAGTGATCTTCGGTCCTTTACATATATATAAAGCAGAAAGAGCTCTGAAGGTAAATAGGAATTGTATCTTCTATCATTGCATCTCTTTCTCTTCTACTATCACAAAGAACTTGCTAATTTCATAGATACCAACCCTGAATTATGACAATAGGGGAACATAAATATATTGTAAGTTCACAGGGCTAACGGCTTCGAAGCTGGGTACCTGGTTCTAATGAAGTGCACTGGTAGCAATTTAACATGGGGGCATGAGATAGTTACTCTGCCTGCCATTAAAAATTCACTTCACTAAATCCTCAAGGGAATCATTGCATCTGTGTGTAGTAATTTGAATACAGATATATTAATATTGCAAACTTAATTTTGATAAAAGATATATATTGCAGGTAGAGATGAGCTTAAACGATATTTTCAAGTATCCGTGACAACTATGACTGTGACAATTAAATATCTGTGACTTTTATCGGTGATTTTGACACACCGATATTTTATATCGATACGTAAGCACAATATGCATGAATTACACCGATAAAAATTAACAGGAAATATTGAAGAGCAGTGAAATATGAATACGATTTCTCTACACACACCACTCATCAGTGATTTATATGGGAAAATCCAACAAATAAATTATGAAATTGGGGTTATTATGATTATCCTAGTCATTTTAAAAATTGATCCTTTTTATTGTATATAATATAATGGATAAATTATTTTAAGTCGTGCATTAACATTGTAATATTGAGTCATAAAATAAAAATTAATGAAACATAAGTATTCGGAAAAACATTGGAAAATAATTACAAACAAAACAGTTGTTCAGACTGGATTTTACACAAGATTAAGTATTGGTAACCAATGGTGTTATTATTTAAATCGTGTAATAACTACATCATTTATAATAAGATGGAGAAATTACCGCCCGATTGCTGTTATTGTATCATGCGCACGCACAAACCTACGACGTAGAGTAGAAAATATCAGTCACAGAGTACTGAATACGGAGCAGATTTCGATAGCGATATTTTGTCACAGATATTTCGCGTCATCAGTCACAGGTTTATCTGTGACAAAAAATACCTGTGACAAAATATCGGTTTGTGAAATATCGACCATCTCTAATTGCAGGAAATATATCGGTATATCGAAACGAATCGATATATCGCTAATCCGTAAGCAAATTAATAAATACTAATGCCATTATATCTGTAGGTGTACATTTATTACAATAAAATTACTTAAATTTTAAAAGCCTATTCCTTATTAGCATTGAAGTTAACAGTAAAAAGATTAAATGTAAAATAGCAACGATAAACAATATATTTTCAATACCATAATTATTATGTAGTTCCTAATCTAAATCAAAATTATGGTGGAGGTAGATGAGCTTTAAATTATACATTGGGAAAGTGTTAAGTGAACTCTACATGGGTCAGTATTTGATATGGAGACATTCATTCAACCATAGTGTTCTGCCCGAGGGCAGGTCTTTCACTGCAAACACAGCATTCTCCAATCTTTCCTATTTTCTGCCTTCCTCTTTGTTTTATGTATATATTATATTCATAGAATTCTGCCCGAGGGCAGATCCAGCATTCTCTAGTCTTGCCTTCCTCTTTGTCTCCGCAAATGATCCATATATCTTAATGTCTATCATCTGATATTTTCTTCTGTCCCAAACTCTTCTTCCGTTGACCATTCCTTCTAGTGCATCCTTCAGTAGGGAGTTTCTTCTCAGCAAGTGACCCAGCCAATTCCTTTTCCTCCTCCTGATCAGTTTCAGCATCATTCTTTCTCCACCCACTCTTTCCAACACAGCTTCGTTTCTCACTCAGTCTGTCCATTTCACACTCTCCATCCTTCTCCATATCCACATTCCAAATGCTTCTATTCGCTTCTCTTCACTTCTTAGTAATGTCCATGTTTCTGCCCTATACAAAACCACACTCCACATAAAGATCTTCACTAGTCTCTTCCTTAGTTCTTTGTCCAGAGATCCGCAGAAGATGCTCCTTTTTCTATTAAAAGCTTCCTTTGCCATTGCTATTCTCCTTTTGACTTCTTGGCAGCAGTTCATGTTACTGCTTATAGTACACCCCACGTATTTGAAGCTGTCCACTTGCTCTACTGCCTCATTTAGAATTCCCAAGTTTACCTTCTTTACTTTTCTTCCTGTGACAATGGTTTTCGTCTTGTTGGCATTTATCTTCATTCTATACTGCTCACAGCTGTTATTTAGCTCCAGTAGTTTATCCCTTAGTATCATCTAACAACGCCATATCAGCAAATCTTAAACAATTTATTCCTCTTCCTCCTGCTATCACTCTTCCCATGTTCTGAAAACAGTTCTTCACTACATTCTCCAAGTAGATGTTGGACAGGGTATGTGATAAAGAACATCCTTGTATTCTTCTCCCTATTTCACTTGCTTCTAACATTTCTTCTCCTTTGACTCGTTGTTTCATTCATAGTTTACTGAAAAGCGTTTTCTCTTTCCAATCCACGCCAATTTTCTTTAGGATCCCCATCAGTTTCTTACAATCCACGATTCAGTATTCTAATTTTATATGGGATTCAGTCCAGGACACAAATATAAAAGTCTTTTTTCTAGATAACAACGTAATCATTTTAAGTGTAAATAAACAATACTAGAATGTTACTAGTTTTAACAAACTTCACAATCCTTCCATAGCAAGTTCCATTGCAAGTTATTGTTACACTCCAACATTCTAAATATCAATGGCGGTGGTGGTGGTGATGGTGGTGGTGGTGGTGGTGGTGATGGTGGGGATAAAATTTTTATGTACTAAACTCTATACTAACAATAAATCTGTAGCCGAAATTTTTCTGGTAATTTTCGATTTTCCAAAAATAATTGGTCCTAACATATATAATTAATCACCCTGAAACCGAAAATCCCTTTTTTGAAATTTTTGTTTGTATGTGTGTCTGTCTGTCTGTATGTTTGTTACCTTTTCACGCGATAATGGCTGAACGGATTTCGATGAAAATTGGTATATAAATTAAGTTCGTTGTAACTTAAATTTTAGGCTATATGGCATTCAAAATACATTATTTAAAAAGGGGGTTATAAGGGGGCCTGAATTAAATAAATCGAAATATATTGCTTATTATTGATTTCTGTGAAAAATGTTACACAACAAAAGCTTTTTTTTTTAATAATTTCCGATAAGAAAAATTTTGATAGGACTGATATTTAATGAGATAAATGAGTTTTAAAATTAAAATAACTGCCATCTAAGGTCGTGTAATGAATTAAAAAACAAATGACTTCGTCTATAAGGGGCCTTGAACAGCAACAATCGAAAGCTATGAAACATAGCCTACAGACAATGTTTCTGTGTTTGTATGAAGTAATATCGGAAGCTAAATTAACCGATTTGTATAATTAATTATTAATTCACCATTGGAAAGTGTAGTTTCTCTAGATGGACATAATGCTATAATGTTATTACGGTAACTTCTGAGTGAATCGAGGACAGGTAAGATTAAAATAGCTTCTTATGCACAGAAAACTTGATAGGCTATTCTGCACATTCGTTTCCTGTATTCCCTAAAATAATTTTTACGACCAAATGAGTGGTCTCTGGATCAAAAGATCGCATTTTAATTATGCAAATACAATTTAAATTAAATAACATAATAAACGATTTATCCTTATATCAAACACGAATGTTCCCTGGATCAAATGTCCTATTTTGATTATGTAATTACTTTATATTTTTTTTTTAACGGGTGCAGCGGAGCGCACGGGTACGGCTAATATATAATAAGAAAACAATGTCAGTACTAGGTCGTGCAAAGAAATCCTAGCCGTAAACAAATCTGAAACCAGTATTATATCCTTGTTTCTCTTTTCATCTCAAAACATAAAAATAAAAGTTTTGAAGTCAGACAATTCCTTTTCAGAGTGACTGTGGCTCCTGCCTTGGAGAACATTAATGCTTAAACAGTAGTCTCAGTCACACGTTCGCATACGCTGCATTTTGAATTTGGTACTGCATATTAAACAGTTTGAATTAGAATGCTAGACCAGCCAATCAGAAAAAAGGCATTGATTGGATTGGATATTTGAAGGTTATTTCAATGTACCGAAGTACATATGATATTTCCATGCAGATATTCTGCGTCATCATACGATGAAAGAGTAATGGAACGGAGAAAAATTCTCTCCGGCGCCGGAATTTGAACCCGGGTTTTCAGCTCTACGTGCTGATGCTTTATCCACTAAGCCACACCGGATACAACCCCGGCGTCGGACAGAATTGTCTCTGAGTTCCAACTCTTGGGTTCCCTCTAGTGGCCGCCCTCTGCACTACGTCATAGATGTCTATGAACATAGGACCGAAGCCCACACATGTGCTGAGGTGCACTCGTTATGAGTGACTAGTTGGCCGGGATCCGACGGAATAAGCGCCGTCTTAAATCACTTCGTGATTTACGCATATCATATGTATTATTTCAATGTACCGAAGTACATATGATATTTCCATGCAGATATTCTGCGTCATCATACGATGAAAGAGTAATGGAACGGAGAAAAATTCTCTCCGGCGCCGGAATTTGAACCCGGGTTTTCAGCTCTACGTGCTGATGCTTTATCCACTAAGCCACACCGGATACAACCCCGGCGTCGGACAGAATTGTCTCTGATTGAGTTCCAACTCTTGGGTTCCCTCTAGAGGCCGCCCTCTGCACTACGTCATAGATGTCTATGAACGTAGGAGTGAAGTCTACACATGTGCTGAGGTGCACTCGTTATGAGTGACTAGTTGGCCGGGATCCGACGGAATAAGCGCCGTCTTAAATCACGAAGTGATTTACGCATATCATATATTATTTCAATGTACCGAAGTACATAGGATATTTCCATGCAGATATTCTGCGTCATCATATGATGAAAGAGTAATGGAACGGAGAAAAATTCTCTCCGGCGCCGGAATTTGAACCCGTGTTTTCAGCTCTACGTGCTGATGCTTTATCCACTAAGCCACACCGGATACAACCCCGGCGTCGGACAGAATTGTCTCTGATTGAGTTCCAACTCTTGGGTTCCCTCTAGTGGCCGCCCTCTGCACTACGTCATAGATGTCTATGAACATAGGACCGAAGTCCACACATGTGCTGAGGTGCACTCGTTATGAGTGACTAGTTGGCCGGGATCCGACGGAATAAGCGCCGTCTTAAATCACTTCGTGATTTACGCATATCATATATTATTTCAATGTACCGAAGTACATATGATATTTCCATGCAGATATTCTGCGTCATCATACGATGAAAGAGTAATGGAACGGAGAAAAATTCTCTCCGGCGCCGGAATTTGAACCCGGGTTTTCAGCTCTACGTGCTGATGCTTTATCCACTAAGCCACACCGGATACAACCCCGGCGTCGGACAGAATTGTCTCTGATTGAGTTCCAACTCTTGGGTTCCCTCTAGAGGCCGCCCTCTGCACTACGTCATAGATGTCTATTAACATAGGACCGAAGTCCACACATGTGCTGAGGTGCACTCGTTATGAGTGACTAGTTGGCCGGGATCCGACGGAATAAGCGCCGTCTTAAATCACTTCGTGATTTACGCATATCATATATTATTTCAATGTACCGAAGTACATATGATATTTCCATGCAGATATTCTGCGTCAACATACGATGAAAGAGTAATGGAACGGAGAAAAATTCTCTCCGGCGCCGGGAGTTATATTCCCATCTATTTTCCATGTGTTCCAACTTACAAGAGGGTATGTTCCAAGGTACATGAACCTGTTGTACCTTCGGACACATTACATATTCGTCCATTTTATTTTTTCCATTCTTAATAGATCTGTAAAACAGAAAAATACATACTGTGAGTTGTAAAGGAATATTCAATAATTATTTCAAGCATTTTTTCATTTCAAAAATTTCATTTCCCAACATAAAAAAAAAATAAAATGTGAACATTTTTTAAAGGTACAACAGTCTCCCCTACTGCTCAATTTAGGAAAGGATAAGATAAATCACTACTTCGTTATTTTGATATCTACATACTAGGTTCAAAAAGTTCCCGGAATTTGCTAGTATCATAGAAACAACGTACTTTAAACACTATTCTACAGCATTCCCTTCAAAATAGTTGCCTTCCCCAACAACACAGTTTTGCCAACGCGTGTAGAGTTCCTGGAAGCCATTTTGTGAAACCCGTCTTAGTGCTCTCGTCGAGTTTGCGATAACCTCTTCAGCATTGAATCTCCGTCCTTTCAGATGACTTTTCAGACGGGGAAACAGAAAGTAATCAGGTGGTGAGAGATCAGGAGAGTATGGTGAGTGATCCAAACAGATATGTTGTGCCTGGCAAGAAAATTCTTTACAATAATTGCGCGATGAGCAGGTGCATTGTCATGCATAAGGAACCAGTTGTTTTCTACCCACTTTTCTGGACGTTTCCTTCTCACTGCGTCCCGGAGGCGACGGAGGATTTCTACGTACAATTCTTTCGTTACAGTACGACCTTCTGGAATGAACTCATGGTGGATGAGACCCTGAGAGTCGAAGAACACTTCCAACATAATTTTGCCTTTGGAAGTGTCCCTAGGAAATTTTTGCTTCCGAGGAGATGTTTTCGATTTCCACTCAGATGACTGTCGTTTAGGGAGTGGGTCGTACAAGTAGCACCAAGTTTCATCACCAGCAATAATTTTGTTTAAGAAATCACCATCTTCATTAGCCATACTGATCATGTCCCAGCAAGAGTCATTCTTGTTTCTTTCTGTTCTGCCGACAACATTTTCGGAACTAACTTCTGAGACACGTAATGCATGTTGAGATGCTTGTGAAGAAAATTGTGTACACTTCCGACTGATATTCCGACCTCTGCTGCTATCTCTTTTATGGTTTTACGTCGGTCGTCCCTCAAAACATTACGCACACGCTGAGCGATTGCTTCATTTGTTGCAGTTGTTGGTCGGCCGCTGCGTACGTCATCTTTGATGCTATCGCGGCCACCAGAAAAGCGTTTATGCCAGGCATACACTTGAGTTTTTTTCATTGCTGCTTCGCCATATGCTTCTTCCAACAATCTTAATGTCTCTGCAGGAGTTCTGTGTAACAAAACACGGAACTTGATGTTTGTACGTTGCTCTGTGGACATAATTACAAAATGCGACGAACAAACAAAACACTATGATAAACAATTGCCTACAACTCAAAACCAACAATCGCCATTATCAACAAACTTTAAGGAAATGACATCATGAATGTTACCAACAAAACAAATGTATAATATCCCTTGTTAAATATTAATACGAAAAATGGTAGTAAAATTCCGGGAACTTTTTGAACCCAGTAGTATTAATATTTAATTAAATACTATTACAGGTCATTCGTTATCTCGAGAATGTTTTCTGCGCGTCAGGGGAAGAACAAAGTGGACTGAAAAGCTTTCCTACGCTTCTACTTGTAGCCAGTGAGCTCACTTAGCCCCACCTTAAGGTTCTTACTATGAGCTACAGCACACACAAGCATTTGGTTTCAAGAGATAATGAATGACCTATATAAGTCCTATAGTTCCAAATCTAAAATTCAGATAAGTACACTATCACCAATACACAATATATTATCATAAAATCATGTTCCAAAAAAATTCTTCTAGCACTGAGTTTAATAGGAGAAATATGGTTGATGTTCCAACATGTGTTATCCTCTAAAACTGTGTTCCATAACTTGCCTACTCCACACTCCATGGAAATGTTTTCAAGAAGGGGCACAACATATTTTTTATTGAGCCTCAAGTTACTCGCAAAGGGAACATCATTAAAGAAGAAGAAAATTAAATGATGTTAACAACCTTCTAACAAAACATTTCGGCGATGAATGGAAAAATCAGGCCGGATTATCTTTCTACATGAACCTCCTGAATGCAAATCATGCTGATGAATCAGATGTTGACTGTTGTGGTGAACCAGCAGCAGTTAGAGGAGTACCTGGTCGCTCTTTGGACGGATCCCGCTGCAGACATGGCTGCCCGGAGACTGAAACCCTTGCCCACGTCCAAGGTCAGTGTAACAGAGATTTACTCCTCCGAAATGCCAGACACCATCATGTTCGATCCTTAATTTCAACTGCTTTCAGAAAAAAGTCTTGGACAGTAGAAGAGGAAGTTTTTTGCCTTGCTACTAATGGCTCCTCTAGACGTATTGACATCATAGCGTATTCCCAGAGTATCAAGAAAGGATATATAATTGATCCTACCATAAGGATGGTAGCCAGAGGATGTCAATCAAGAAAAGATCAACATTTATCTGCCAACAGTTGATTACTTCAAAGCAAAATACCAGCTTGAAGACATTGAAGTGATTGGTCTTCTTATTAGAGCTCGTGGTGTGATTCCCAAGTTCTTTGAACGCTTCAGGAAGACTTTTAAACGACCACAGACACTTACTGCTGACATCATAACTTCAGTTTTGAAACTCTCTTGCCAAATTCTGAGTCATCATATTCACTCTGTTTAATTTTTTCTTCTTCACTTTCTATTCATATATGTTTATTTTAATTTTCTTTCTACAAAATTTATGTAAACATTTAATATTGCAAAATTCATGTAAGAGAGTATACTGAGTCCTTCTGGGCTACCTCCAATGGGAGGCAGTTATTACCTTACCTATCAGTTCATTGTGCTTAAGAACATTTGAAAACTTTCTCATTATGAGAGTATTTTGAGTTCTTTTAGTAAGCTGTCAGTTTTTTTTAAACTAATCATTGACCTTGAACTACTTCATTAACAATGTATAACTTTTGGTTTGAAGTTTTTTAATACAAAATTTAATTTACATTGAAGATTTTTATGCTTTTCCAAATCATACCTTTTCCAACTATGTTGTTTCCAAAACTTGTCTTCTCCAATTCTGCAGTAAAGAACTGAAGAAATTGGAACTATCACAGCATTCACCTGGAGGGACTTAGGAAACCACGACGAATCCAAGTCATAATGGCTGGCCCCTGGGGTCGAACTCTGGGCCTCCAGAATGAAAAGTAGGAATGATAACTAGTGCTTATTTCACAATATTTAAATTAGTAAATACACCGAATTTACCTCATAAAATTCGGCAAATGAATTGATGAAAACCACATATTGCAAACGTTAAATAGTCCTAAATCAGGAAAAATTTTGAAAGTAATCAAAAGTATGTATTAGGCGAGATTCCTTTATTATACTTACTTATTTACTTACTTACTGGCTTTTAAGGAACCCGAAGGTTCATTGCAGCTTTCATATAAGTCCCCCATAGGTCCCTATCCTGAGTAGGACTAAGATCAATCCAGTCTCTACCATTATCTCCCACCTCCCTCAAATCCATTTTAATATTATCCTCCCATCTACATCTCGGCCTCCTCAAAGGTCTTTTTCCCTCCGGTCTCCCAACTAACACTCTATATGCATTTCTGGATTCGCCCATACGTGCTACATGCCCTGCCCATCTCAAACGTCTGGATTTAATGTTCCTAATTATGTCAGGTGAAGAATACAATGCGTGCAGTTCTGCGTTGTGTAACTTTCTCCATTCTCCTGTAACTTCATCCCTCTTAGCCCCAAATATTTCCCTAAGAACCTTATTCTCAAACACTCTTAATCTCTGTTCCCCTCTCAAAGTGAGAGTCCAAGTTTCACAACCATAAAGAACAACCGGTAATATAACTGTTTTATAAATTTTAACTTTCAGATTTTTTGACAGCAGACTGGATGATAAAAGCTTCTCAACCGAATAATAACAGGCATTTCGCATATTTATTCTGTGTTTAATTTCCTCCCGAGTATCATTTATATTTGTTACTGTTGCTCCCAGATATTTGAATTTTTCCATCTCTTCAAAAGATACATTTCCAATTTTTATATTTCCATTTCGTACAATATTCTGGTCACGAGACATAACCATATACTTTGTCTTTTCGGAATTTACTTACAAACCTGTCTCTTTACTTGCTTCAAGTAAAATTCCCGTGTTTTCCCTAATCGTTTGTGGATTTACTCCTAACATATTCACGGATTCCTTTATTATATTAGGCGAAATCGACTTGTGTGTCCTATACGCAAGTCCCTTCCTCCAATTCCCCATGGGGTGTGGCTTGGTGTATATAGATACGGCTCGAAGCCAGTATAGTGTAGAGTTTACACTGGTCGTATAGAAATTAAATTACTGATATCTCTAGTATTTCTGACTGCATCGCTGCGTAAATAGTCCGCAACCAGCACCAAATTTCACAAACACGTGATAAGGGTCGTTCCATTTGTTAAGCATTGAACGAGAGTCATACTACACCCAGACAACACCACACGACTGTTTATATTGCGTTTCACCCATTAAGGACCAAATCTACACATCAGGAATCAAAATAACCAGTGCTCTAACATTAAATATCTTACTCTATGCCGATGATCAAGTCATAATTTCCAATTCAGAGCATAATTTACAAAGAGGATTGTATACATTAAATAAAATATTCAAAGATTTTGGGATGGAAATTTCAGCACAAAAATCAAAAGTAATGGCATTTTTAGGACAAGACCCAGTCAGAAGTAAGATAATACACAATAACCAATGCTTCGAACAAGTGCAAAATTTCAATTATCTGGGTTGTGAAATATCTTATCAAAATGAAAAAGATGTGAACAAGAAAATTACCAAATTACCAAATAAACAATACATTAAAAGCTAAATTAGTACAAAAATCTACAAGAATAAAAATACATAATACACTAGCATTACCCTCCCTTTTATACGGAAGCGAGATTTGGTCATTAAAGAAAAAAGACATGAACAGAATCAAAGCAACGGAAATGAAATTTTTCAGGAGGACAGCAGGATATACTCTTTTAGACCGAAAAAGGAATGAAGAAATTTTAGAACAATTAGAAGTAGAGTCAGTAGAAGAAAAAAATCAGCAGATACAAATTCAATTGGCTAGATCATGTAAGAAGAATGGAAAATTCAAGAATCCCAAAAATTATGATGCAATATAAACCTAGAGGACATCGTCGACCAGGAAGACCTTTAAGAAGACTGCTAGATGGGGCCGAAACAGGTCTACAGAGGCCTAATTCGTGAAGGATGATGATGATGAAGGACAGTACAGTAGTTTAAACTAAATTTTAACTTACTATAAATTTAAACTGTGGTTTAAACAAAAAATCGTATTCCCAAGTTCACTTTAACTACCTTTCTTAATAATTTCAATAATTTCAAGGGAAAAATTGTTCCGCGGCCGGGTATCGATCCCGGGACCTCTGGTTGAACGTACCAGTGCTCTCCCAACTGAGCTACCCGGGAACTCCACCCGACACCGTCTCAACTTTTCCCTTTATATCCACACAACTCGCGTGGGCTGACGAAACGCCAGAGACCACATCGAGTGCACACCAACTCTGTGTGACTTGGAATTGTGGTTTTCTATTAACGTACACAGTGACAGGTTTCGGGATCGATACCCGGCCCCGGAACAATTTTTCCCTTGAAATTATTCAAATCTGCTTTACAGGGAGCTTCACCTCAAAGACTAGATTTACCTTTCTCAGTTTAAACACTGGTTTAGTTTAAACCACCAATGTTGATACTTTAAATTATGGGAGATGGAGAGAAATATTGCTAATAATTGTAAATGCTGGAGGAATTGGTGGAAATTTTAAATGAAATTTAAGATGAATATATAAGAATTTTACACAGAGCAAGAACTTTCAGGCCAAGAGTAAGTCATTTCCAAGAATGAAAGTGAGTTTTTAACAGGTTTCGACCCCATAAGGATACTGCAGACATGGTGTTAAGTCAAATATAAGACAAAATCGAATCACCTACAGACAGAAACCGTGCTCCTTCTTCAACTGACAAATTTTTCACAGCCTTAAGGTATTTTTTAGCTATTATTTATTTATTTATATGCATCAGGAAAATTTAAAATAAATTTTGGGGACCATTACGGCATATATAAAGTATTGTAAGTAAAGTGAAATATGAATTTTCTAAAGCAACAGCAGGATCATTATAAAGGTATATTAAAATGCCATATACAAGAGAAGAAATGAACATTAGTTTTTATCAAAAAACAAGATTTCGTCTGTGTATTGTAGCAGTTGACTGTATAATATCCTTACTTTCCTTTACTAATTTTAAAATTAATTTGTACTGGATTGCCCGAACGGCATAAAATAACGATACATGTTAACTTTCTATTTAAATTTGCAAGAAAATATCTAATTTATTTAAAAACTGTGAAGAGATAAATAATCCCTTATCAGTATGTACGGATAACACTTTTTGAATAAACAGTGTTAACACTTAGAGAAAACTTATTTTTTTCTCTGAGAAACGTTTTCATTTGTTACTCACATGGTATTAGAATTTTCTGTTGTACTCTATCGTAGAAATTAGTGTTAAAATCTGCAAAGTTACAGTATATTACTTTCACCCTGTATACAGTCTACATTAAACAAAATTTCACAGGAGGGCGGAATAGTTCGACAGAAGAAAAATATATTATTATTATTATTATTATTATTATTATTACTATTATTGCTACTAATGTTACCCCTCCTGCTCTATAAAGACTAGTTACGTTCCAAGTGCCAAATCTCAAATCTAGTGGCCAGAGAATCAGTCCTATTCCGAGGCTTATTGTAGGGATTTGTCTATGCGAATGACGTGAATATGTTAGGAGAAAATCCACAAACGATTAGGGAAAACAGGGAAATTTTACTTGAAGCAAGTAAAGCGATCGGTTTGGAAGTAAATCCCGAAAAGACAAAGTATATGATTATGTCTCGTGATCAGAATATTGTACGAAATGGAAATGTAAAAATTGGAGATTTACCTTCGAAGGGGTGGAAAAATTCAAATATCTTTTAGCAACAGTAACAAATATAAATGACACTCGGGAGGAAATTAAACGCAGAATAAATATGGGAAATGCGTGTTATTATTAGGTTGAGAAGCTTTTATCATCTAGTCTGCTGTCAAAAAATCTGAAAGTTAGAATTTATAAAACAGTTATATTACCGGTTGTTCTGTATGGTTGTGAAACTTGGACTCTCACTTTGAGAGAGGAACAGAGATTGAGGGTTTTTGAGAATTAGGTTCTTAGGAAAATATTTGGGGCTAAGAGGATGAAGTTACAGGAGAATTGAGAAAGTTACACAACGCAGAGCTGCACGCATTGTATCCTTCACCTGACATAATTAGGAACATAAAATCCAGACGTTTGAGATGGGCAGGGCATGTAGCATGTATGGGCGAATCCAGAAATGCATACAGAGTGTTAGTTGGGAAGCCACAGGGGGAGGCCGAGACGTAGATGGGAAGATAATATAAAAATGGATTTGAGGGAGGTGGG
Source organism: Periplaneta americana (assembly GCF_040183065.1). Lineage (NCBI taxonomy): Eukaryota > Metazoa > Arthropoda > Insecta > Blattodea > Blattidae > Periplaneta > Periplaneta americana. Next base: position 150,855,062 of record NC_091129.1, on the reverse strand, counting down.
ATATGATGATAGAGACTGGATTAATCTTGCTCAGGATAGGGACCAATGTCGGGCTTATGTGAGGGCGGCAATGAACCTCCGGGTTCCTTAAAAGCCAGTAAGTAAGTATTATTATTATTATTATTATTATTATTATTATTATTATTATTATTATTATTCAAACAGCCTCTGCCTTAAGAATTGTATGTATACCAGATGTATACCACCCACTGTTTGAGAAACTCTGCATTAATTAAAACTCCATTTTCGCCTCAACGAAGCGAAAAGAGAGTTTTCCATGCCTGTTATACTTCACATTATTACAATATGTTTCGTTATTTCGAACGGACCTTGTTATCCCGCACTTGGAGAAGTCTACATTTATCTGATAAAAACACGGGGGCGCAAACAAAAGGTGATTATAACGTCGTGGAGATCATAAATGGAAACTATTATGTAGAAGACCACACGCTGGTCGCTTCCATTTATCATGGCCGTAGGAGTGACGTCACGACGTCACTGACACTTCGCTATAAGCAAGGCCCTAGTAATATTTTTTATTTAGTTTCGTCATTTGTCTTGCCCGTCGTGAAGCTGTCAAGACGTCTCCACGCCTTCATGTAGTTGAAAACGTCTCATTAAAATGCTGAAATCTGTGTCATGATCCCGTGCAGTAAGCAGCTCGCATCCAGCCGCCAGTCCTCTTCCATATTTTAATATTACTCGGCTTACTTCACAAGCCAACGTTCATTCGATTTAAATCACCCACATGAGTTACTTAATTTAGACACTCATTAGCTCTTTAATTGTCACTCATTCATTACAACATTCATTTTCTCGTTCAAGCGATCAATAGAATTAGTCACTCGTATATTCACTTTAGACCAGCCGCGGCGAAAATGCGACTCACGAGCACATTGTGGCTCGCAGTGCTTTTCTCTCGCTTCCTACCTACAACCCCCACCCTCTTATTCACTGGAGTGAAACTCCGTTCTATTTGTATTTGTCTCGGACCTGCGAGTGGCGTATCGTCGCAATGTCTCTCTCGAAACCATGTACCTCTATAAAAAACGAAAGTTTCAAGTAGGATGGGAGGATGCATTCTTTTGCTTACAATATGATGAAAATATTAAATGTATGATTTGTTCACAAATATTACTAGGAAAACGGTTGTATAACATAAAACGGCATTATAAGTTACTACATGTTACTGATGAAATATTAAAATGTTTAGTGTTACTATTATTATTATTATTATTATTATTATTATTATTATTATTATTATTATTATTATTATTATTATGCTTATTATTATCATTATCATCTCTGTACGTCGATTCTTTTACAGCAGATGTGCGAATAATGCGGTTAGATTTTAAATTTAAACTCACAGATTTACAGTGTGACGTTAAATGAAAGCTAGATGTAAGGACTTGACAGATATTGAACTTTTCAAATCTTTGGAAAAAAATAAATATCCGAAGCTTCGTTCTTTCCCTTGCTCTGTTGAGGCCATGTTCGCTGTAACTTACGTTTGTGAAAAATTATTTTCAACAATGAAAATAGTAAAAATCAAATTTAGATCACGACTGACAGACAAATACCTTCGTGATCAACTACGATTGGCAGTAAGTGACATAATTCCTGATTTTGAAACTTTGTCGCAGAGACATTCTGAAGACAGTTAATTTTAGGTTGTGATAATGTGTCCTATGTTTTCTTGTTCATTTCCTTCTTCGTTACACGTCCTAAACATTAACTTCCCCTTCGGTTGTCCGCCTCCCTCCATAGGTGCTATGCACGTTGCAGCTTACACAGTGGCTCGGCGCACCATGGCCTTTTCGCCACGGCTGACGTAGACGATCACAGTCATCTTCATTCAACCACTTATTTACTTTAGTCCATCTCTAATTCATTTGTTCTAATAATTCAGCTATTGATTTATAGTCATCTGTTCATTCATGCCTTAACTCATTCATTTAATCGTTAACTAAATCACTCTTTCACTCCTCAGTTCACTCATTCACTCGTTACTTCAGGCACACATTGACTCGTTCACTTTTTAATGAACCACTAAATCTCTCTTTAACTGAGCCACTCATTCATCGTTCACTGAACCACTCACTCACTCACTCACTCACTCACTCACTCACTCACTCACTCACTCACTCACTCACTCACTCACTCACTCAGTAAATGAATCATTTATGCTTCTCGTTAACTCACCCACTCATTCATTTGTTTACTGAGCCACTCATTCACTCGTTCACTGAATCATTAATTCATTTGTTCACTGAATCACTCACTCATTCGTTAACTAAAACACTCATTCACTCGTTAACTAGGTCACTCATTCAGTCGTTAACTGAACCACTCATTCACACGTTGACTGAGCCACTCATTCATCCGTTAACTAAACTACTCATTCATTCGTTAGTTGAGCCACTAATTCATTCCTTAAATGACTCACTCATTCACTCGTTAACTTATTTATTCGTTAACTGAATCACTAGTTCACTCGTTGCTGAGCCCCTCATATATTCTTTAACTCAAACACTCATTCACGCGTTAACTGAACCACTTATTCACTCGTTAACTGAGCCTCTCATTCATTCGTTAACTAAACTACTCATTAATTCGTTACTTGAGCCACTAATTCATTCCTTAAATGACTCACTCATTCACTCGTTAACTTATTTATTCGTTAACTGAATCACTAGTTCACTCGTTGCTGAGCCCCTCACATATTCTTTAATTCAAATACTCATTCACGCGTTAACTGAACCACTTATTCATTCGTTAACTGAGCCACTCATATATTCTTTAACTGAACCACTCATTCACTCGTTAACTGGGCCACATATTCACCCGTTAACTGAGCCACTCATTCACTCGTTAACAACTGAGCCACTCATATATTCTTTAAATGAATCACTCATTCACTCGTTTACTGGGCCACATATTCACCCGTTAACAGAGCCACTCATTCACTCGTTAACTGAATCACTAATTCACTCGTTAACTGAGCCGGTCGTACCACTCATTCACTCGTCAGCAGGGACACTCATATATTCTTTAACTGAACCACTTATTCACTCATTAACTGAGCCACTCATATATTCTTTAACTGAACAACTCATATATTCTTTAACTGAATCACTTATTCACTCATTAACTGAGCCACTCATATATTCTTTAACTGAACGACTCATTCACTCGTTAACTGGGCCACACATTCATCCGTTAACTGAGCCACTCATATATTATTTTAATGAATAACTCATTCACTCGTTAACTGGGCCAAACACATTCACCCGTTAACTGAGCCACTCAATTACTCGTTAACTGAGCCACTCACATATTCTTTAAATGAATAACTCATTCACTCGTTAACTGAACTACTCATTCACTCGTAGACTGAGCCACTCATATATTCTTTAAATGAATAACTAATTCACTCGTTAACTGGGCCACTCATATATTCTTTAAATAAATAACTCATTCACTCGTTAACTGGGCCACACATTCACCCGTTAACTGAGCCACTCATTCACTCGTTAACTGAGCCCCTCACATATTCTTTAAATGAATAACTCATTCACTTGTTAACTGAACCACTCATTCACTCGTTAACTGGGCCACACATTCACCCGTTAACTGAGCCACTCATTCACTCGTTAACTGAGCCCCTCACATATTCTTTAAATGAATAACTCATTCACTTGTTAACTGAACCACTCATTCACTCGTTGACTGGGCCACACATTCACCCGTTAACTGAGCCACTCATTTACTCGTTAACAGAGCCACTAACATATTCTTTAAATGAATAACTCATACATTCGTTAACTAGGCCACACATTTATCCGTTAACTGAGCCACTCAATTACTCGTTAACTGAGCCACTCACATATTCTTTAAATGAATAACTCATTCACTCGTTAACTGAGCCACCCATAATTATATTCT